>NC_072776.1:13198157-13498157 GCF_022539595.1 Amphiprion ocellaris
CCTTACTATACTATGTCGAAAAAAAATGCCATTTTTCAAACATGTTGTAAAAACGTGCCATATGATGAAATAATGTAAAGGAGGCCGTGAAAAACACTCCAGAATGGTTTTCTTTGAAAAAAAAATCATCATGAATTTTGGCGCAAAAAAAACGCCTTACTATACTATGTCGAAAAAAAATGCCATTTTTCAAACATGTTGTAAAAACGTGCCATATGATGAAATAATGTAAAGGAGGCCGTGAAAAACACTCCAGAAAGGTTTTCTTTGAAAAAAAAATCATCATGAATTTTGGCGCAAAAAAAACGCCTTACTATACTATGTCGAAAAAAAATGCCATTTTTCAAACATGTTGTAAAAACGTGCCATATGATGAAATAATGTAAAGGAGGCCGTGAAAAACACTCCAGAAAGGTTTTCTTTGAAAAAAAAATCATCATGAATTTTGGCGCAAAAAAAACGCCTTACTATACTATGTCGAAAAAAAATGCCATTTTTCAAACATGTTGTAAAAACGTGCCATATGATGAAATAATGTAAAGGAGGCCGTGAAAAACACTCCAGAAAGGTTTTCTTTGAAAAAAAAAATCATCATGAATTTTGGCGCAAAAAAAAACGCCTTACTATACTATGTCGAAAAAAAATGCCATTTTTCAAACATGTTGTAAAAACGTGCCATATGATGAAATAATGTAAAGGAGGCCGTGAAAAACACTCCAGAAAGGTTTTCTTTGAAAAAAAAAATCATCATGAATTTTGACGCAAAAAAAATCCATCGTAAAGTATGACATTTTTGTGATATATTGGACAGCATACTAAAGTATGACATTTTTTGGACGACATACTAAACTATGATGTTTTTGTCGTATTTTGGCCATGAGCTGGAATCGAACCTGTGTCTCTGGTGCAGTCCTGTTTATGAGTCACCCTCTCAACCAGTTGAGCTATCTGTGAACCTGTTTCACACCTGTTGGACGACATATTAAACTATGACATTTTTGTGATATTTTGGACAACACACTAAACTATGGCATTTTTGTGATATTTTGGACGACATACTAAACTATGACGTTTTTTCCACATTTTGGATGACAAAATATGACAAAAACGTCAGTTTAGTATGTCGTCCAAAATGTGACAAAAAGTCATAGTTTCGTATATTGTCCAAAACATGAAAAATGTCATAGCTTAGTATGTCTTCCAAAATATGACAAAAACGTCATGGTTTCATATGTCGTCCAAATGTGGCAAAAATGTCATAGTATGTCGTCCAAAATATGACAAAAACCTCATAGTTTAGCATGTCGTCCGAAATGGGACAAAAATGTCATAGTTTAGTATGCCGTCCAAAATGTGACAAATTCGTCATAGGTTAGTATGTCGTCCAAAATATGACAAAAACGTCATAGTTTAGTAAGTCGTCCAAACTATGGGAAAAATGTCATAGTTTAGTATGTCGTCCAAAATATGACAACAACATCATAGTTTAGTATGTCGTCCAAAATATGACAAAAACGTCATAGTTTAGTATGTCGACCAAAATGTCACTAAAACGTCATAGTTTGTATGTCGTCCAAAATGTTATTGAAAAGTCACAGTTTAGTATGTCGTCCAAAATGTGTAAAAATCGTCATAGTTTAGTATGTCGTCCAAAATGTCCTGAAAACGGTATGGTTTACAAAATTACAAAAAATAGACACAAAACAACTACAAACAGATTCAAAACAATTGAAATCAGACACGACATGACTACAATTACAGGCAAAATTACAAAAATAGATACAAACCAACTACAAAGAGACATAACAATCAGACACAAAATGACTACAATGAGATAGAAAATGACTAAAAATAGACACAAAACAACTACAATCAGACACAAAATGACAATGACAGAAAAAATGATTAAAAATAGACAAAACATCTACAGTTACACAAAACAACTACAGTGAGACACAAATCAACTACAGTGAGACACGTGAACTACAATGAGAGAGGAAATGACTAAGAACAGGCTAAACAACTACAATAAGACATAAAACAACTACAACAGGCAAAATGACCACAAAGAGCAGCAAAAAAAAATCTACAATGAGACACAAAACAACTTCAAAGAGATGCAAAACAACTGCAATCAAACACAAAATGACTACAATAAGAGGCAAAATGACAAATACAAAACTACAATCAGACACAAAGCAATGACAATAAGAGACTAAATTATTACAAAGAGTTGCAAAACAACTACAATCAGACACAAAAAAATAACTACAACAGGCAAAATGACCACAAAGAGCCGCCAAAAAATCTACAATGAGACACAAAGCAGCTATAAAGAGTCACAAAACAACAACAAAAAGATTAATGACAACGCCGAGGTGACAGAAGACTGCTATGGAGAGACAAACATCCACAAAAAGAAGCAAACAAAGCAACAATAAAAACACTGCAAACAAAAAACTAAACAATCATTAACAAGGCCAGAGTTTACAGAGAATAGTCCTAAAACTACAATAAAGGTAAACAGAGACTACTACGAAATGACCACAGATGTAATATGACTACAGAGTGATTTAAGCTGACAAGTAGACAGAAAATTAATACAAAGACACAAAACATTTACAATGAGAGGTAAAATAATGATGCAACATAACAATCAGAGATGTAAAATGAGCACAAAGAAACAAAACTACAACAAATAGATGCACAAAGAGACACAAAACTTCCACAGATGCAAAATGACAACAAAGAAACATGAAACAACTGAAAGAGAACCAAAATGTCTTGTAACAAGTAACCTAAGTTGTTCAGTGACTTTATCATCGCAGGTTGTTTAGAAGTCAGTCGTCATCTAAAAGGCAACTTGGACTAGAATAATGTGAAAACTTAGAACCTGCATTGCACAAACCAGTGATGTAGTACAAAGCAGAGGTTAATCTTTTAAAATGAATTTGTATATTTAAAGAGTTGAGGATTTTTCAATAATATTCTAATTAAAACTGTATTTTTACACATCTTTGAACATGATTGGAAGGGATTCGTGCTGTTTGTTAAACTAGTGCTTTAAATTTGAGATGCATTTTCATGAATTTTCTTACTCCGCCAATGAGCGCAGCAGAGTTATGTGACGATCGGCATACGTTTGTCCATCTGTCTGTCTTTCTGTGCACAACATTACTCAAAAATGGACTAACCAATTTGGATGAAATTTTCAGGGAAGGTCAGAAATGACACAAGGACCAAGTGATTAGATTTTGGCAGTGATGCGGCTTATAGTCCGGATCCAGAGATTTGTTAAAGATTTCTGTATCATTGCGAGATAGCGGCACGGCGTCACTGTAACTATGACAACAAGTGAACACTGCATCACATGATTGTGATCCTACTATAAATCAACCGCTGCGGACTTATCGGGACTTATCCGTTGTAAATGGTACAAGGAACAATTGATTAAATTGTGGGGGAGTTTCTGAGTCCCATCAATTCCCGCGGCCCGCTACATATTTAGGTCACGCGATTCAGTATCCGTACATAACGTACACATGCATAACACATGCCTGTACTCAGCGCAAAGTCTTTTTCTTTGTGGGTACATCTATATTAAATGGCCTCATTCTATGTTGCTGTGATTTTTGATCATCAGTAACTAATAAAAAATACTGCATTTCTGCAAAAATAGGCTGCATTTCTGACAATGACATATGGGGGAATGAACGGCCTTGGCGGAGTACTGCGCTCTCTGAGTGCTTTTCTAGTTATTTATTTAATACTTAAACATGTCGGAAGTCCCCTGCCTCGCCGGATTACGCCCAAATCTGGATAAGCATACAGTTAATGTACCAACAGGTTCATTTCATAATACAAAAAAAAAAAAAAAAAACCACAAATATGTATATTTTGCTTGAATTTTCACAAATGAAAACTCGCATGCATATGGTGGTGTCCTAACCTCCTGTTGGGCGATGTCCAGAATGCGCTCCAGGGTCAACTCTTCAAAGTAAAGGCGGTCACACTCGTCAAAGTCAGTGCTGACCGTCTCAGGGTTGTGGTTGACCACCACCGTCTTCTTGCCCATCTGTCTCAAGGCCCTGATGCTGGACACTGCACACCAGTCAAACTCGACACTGCTGCCTGGTGGATCAAACCGTTGACAAACATGAGTATGCAACATTTGTTTTCCATGCAGATGATATTGTGTCTTTTACTAAGCTTTAATTTACCAAGTAGAAACTTATGTGTGTGGAAACCAAATTCCCTGTGAATGCTTTGAGGACTGGATGAAAGCTAAATATGCTAGCTAGCTAATTATAAACAATATCTCTTCAGAATTGCAGATTGCACATTTAAGTTGCATACTAAGTAGGTGAAAACAATACAAATTTGTGTGGCAATAAAATGTAAGACTAAATCTTTTTAACAATGTATTTGTTGCATTGAAAACCCATGTGATAAATATGTATTTATGTAACTGAGACAGTCATATAAAAAAAGATATTTTCCAAGAAATTTGTTTTAAGCGGCCTTAAAATTAGACAAATCTTTATTGTCATACTCACCAATGTGATAGGGTCCACAACCAAGAACCATAATTCCCTGGTCTTTAAAGTCCAGATCATGCTCCTGGTGACGAAAATGAATTGACAAAACCATTTTTAATGATATACTTCAATGTAAATCAGTAATTCTTTAGCATAAAAGAATACCCATCTTACCATCAAAGATACTTTTATCATCCTTATAAATATTTGTTTCAAAACATCACAGTTTTCCTTGCTGCACTGATCATATTTAGTATGTAAACACTGATTTGACACATTTAGATGTACACGTACATTTAAAAGGTACACTGCACTAAATGTTTCTTTTCTGTCAAGGATGACCACACACCTGACCATGGTAAGTACAGTATAGATAGTTGGTCATTGCAGGATACTCTGCTGCCAAGGTGTCAATCTAAAAAAGAGAAAATAGAGGTTAAAGTCGATCATTGTTACGTTTCTCTTCAACATCCCTACAATGTAACAATGTGGAAAATATTATGTCACTTTTGCATTTTTTTAACAGTCAATTAGTAAAACAAAGTTGACAAAGTACAGTTTAGATAACTGGTCACTTCACCATTCTAAAGGAACACTTTTAAATAATGACTGCATTTATGGTTAAATATGGTACCATTGCTTGTGCTAAACATTACTCCATTGTGGTATTAAGCAATAATGAATTTATACTAATAAAAAAAAATAGTCTGTGTAAGCTGAAGCCAGATAATGCTTTCTGCATTCATGGTGAAGAGCTCTGTTGTTATCAAAGTATTTAAAGAGTCGTTTTCTTGTATTTAGGTTACGTTAGTCAATCCAAATTTGTGGAAAAAATACCTCTTCAGCACATTAAAGAATAGTTAGTGGTAATTCTACAAGATATCAATGCTGATAAAGGAAATTGTTTGAAAGACAGTCCAGGTTTTCGCAAATTTTGACCTGTGAATTAGAAATTATTATCTGGACAAAAACCATGTCAAAACTGTGAGACATGCAAAGACAGCCAGTGATAAGTTTAAAGGCCCCATATGGTGAAAGTCAGTTTCATGTGGTTTATGTGTTGTACAAACTTAACAAAAGAAAATATGAAACGCTTACTACTGCCATTCCTCGACCCCTCAACAACAACAAGCACTGAGAATTTAATCTAGTTTCAGCACTGAAACTAAAAATTTGTATAATCCTTCCTCATCACTGCCTGCTGCCCTGAAGGCAGCCATTCAGAAAGAGTAGCCACTTCACAGTCCACCAGGTTTATTTCATTTCTAGAGTTGGTAACTTTAAAAGTTCTCAGCCACGAGCAAATCTGACAAAATATTTAGTTGTGGGCTGCAAAAGCAAATCCCAAGAGTTTTTTTTTTCTTTCTAAGTGAGATTGAAAAACAAGTAGGACTGAGTGTGCGTTATTGTGTTTCAATATTACGTTCTGTCCATAAGTACAACCTAAACTCACTCACCCTTTAAATCTGCTTCTCTCCTGCTCCTTATGCTCACATAAACTGCGTTTTAACAGCACCTAAATTTAAATAAAGCTGTTTTCATTTACATATTTTTCTGTTTCTGATGTCACAGCGAAACGAGTACTTTTGTGGTACTGATGGGGGCTCAGGGGAACGGTATTTTGGTTTATTTTGTGTACACAGATGCACAAAGAAATTTTGACTACTAAAAAGTGACTGAAACGCAGCTCATTAATACTGCTTATTACAACACAGTCACTTCAGAGCCATTCCCAAGGTGCTGCTCTGTATGGCTGAAATATTATTTTTTACTTCTGTGCCCCTTACATATTTTCATACTCCTCTTTTTTCATACAATAGTGGTCAAATATAAATCTATAAATAAATAAGTGTGCGTATGTGTGTGTCTGTATTGATCAGGAGTCCAGTGATGCTCACCTGTTTCACCCAGGGTTTGATGCCATAAGTGAGCCTCAACTCTCTGGCTTTTCCTTCACTGGAGCCTAGAATCTGACCAACCTGCTGGTCTGAGAAGCCGTTCTGCTTGGCCATCAGCAGCAGTCCCTTGGGTACCGAGCCGCTGTAGGAAAGGACAAGAAGTAATGGCAATGATCCAGTTCTAACCATTCACAATCCCATACTTTGTCCACAATTAAAGCTGATTCAGTCGAATTGAACTATATGAAATGAATGCTCCACTTTCAGTAAAGGGCAGTTTGAAGGAGGGTTTTTTTCTCTCTGGGTATCTAAAATAGGCATCGGGATCACTGACAAAAATGTTGATTTCCACTAGATCAAAAACACTCTTGTCATTTTGTACTATAACCAAACCCTCCTTTATGCCAAAAGAAAATGCTAAAAGCTAATGCATGCTGTCAGTTGCAAAGTAGCAGTTAGTATAAACCATCAATCACCTCTTAAGCCCTAACAACATGTACGCTTGCCATTAATGTGGTGATGAGGGAAAAGATGTCAAGCAAGGTAGTAATAAAGCCATACAAGTGTAACTGTTAATGTTACTGCATGTCTCCAGCTCCTCTCATACATCTGTGTGTTTTCATGTCCACTGAAGTAAAAGGCTGAATCCAGCAAGTGGGTCATGACTGGCTCACTCACCCAGCGGCGTGGACAGCGAGGAACAGCCCACCTTCTATCGATCAATAACAATTTGGCAAACAGTGTGCAAAGTTGCCGGGGCACCAGGCTGGCAAGTGCAGCCATTTAAAAGCTGTGTTGATCAATAAAACTTTACTGTGAGCTGTGCGACTGAACATAAAAATAGCAGTTAGGTGACATTAGGTAAAAAGAGGTGATTTTGAACTGGAATAGGGCAGAATTCATAAAAAAGCAACCTCACTGTTGATGCAGATATCATTGTATTTGCCATTCTCTCTTTCTATATACAGGGTGGGCCAAAAGTAGGCTTACAGTTGTTTCACTATTTTTTAATTCCAAACTAGTATTCCATATCCCTTACTCACATTTTGGAAATGTTATTAAGCTATTTCTTCCAATTTTGGTTTCGATTTTTATATTTTGTTTTATTTTTACAGGGATTGCGAGCAGTGGAAAACAAAGTGAATCAAGAGCAAAGAAAGTGGATACTAAAGCAGTATTTGAAGTGTGAAAATGCCGAGCAGGTTACATTTCATCATCCTGCATTTTAATCTCAGATAAAGTAACTATCAATTTACGTCGATTTCCAAAACATGACACTACAAATTTAAGGCAAACACGAGTTCTAGAGTTTATTCCTGAGAAAGAAATAACCAGAGTCAGGCCTGAAAATCACAACAAGTTTCACACCACCTGTAGTGACCTCTGATGACCTCGTTTTCATGTACCCTTTTGTCAGAACAGCATTTTTAATATCTGACTAGTGAAAATGCCGCAGACAGATCGATGCTTTGTTGTCCCCATTGAGAGATTCAACTACAAATCTACAAAGTTGGATCCGTAAACACATTCTGGCTCACAACACAAGCCAACAGACATTACTGGGCACACGGTATTAAAAGTGTCCACGATTAAAAGTAATTCATAATTTAAAACAATACAAAACTAAAAGTGCAAAAAAGTAAAAACAAATCAACGTTAAGCCTGAGGCATCAATCAGTTTATGTTTTTTGTCCTGCAGCAAAACCCCTCTAACCTCTGCTTATTTTAGGCTACCGTTTAAAATCCATCCCCAAGCTTTGATTAAGTCTATAAAAATTCATTCCTACGCATCAAAAAAAAAAAAAAAAAAAAAAAAATCACACATTTAAAAGTTTTGTTTTTATCTTTTTATGATGGTCCCTTTTGGCTCAAATGTAAATCTGCACACGGACACAATGGCAAGTTGTAATAGTGGAGAAATTCAGCCGTACATATTCGAACTGCTAAACAATTCGGATGAAAAATTATAGGAAAAGCCCCAACGAGCAAGGCAACAGGATTGGTTTCTTACTTTTTTTTTTTTTTTTCACATATGAAACCCTGGCTCACTCCATGTTTTTACAACTGTCATTGATAAACTGTAGGGCTCATTTTTCTTAGGACATGTCCTCTCACAAAAATACTACATACTCCTGAGAACCGAGGATAGAAATATCTTTCAGTTTAACTTTTTTTATTTCATTCCTTCTAAAGCTAAAATAACATCTCACAATTTAGACATTTCTAAAAATAATTTAATTTCAGATTTTACAGCATGTCTGTCCACTGCGATGGACAACAGGATGATTTTTTTTAAAAAGCAACACTTCAAAATCAAAATAGGCTGACAAGAAAACAAGAATGTCAATCCATTTTCAGATGAAACTTTAAGAAACGATATTAAACTGAACATGAACATAAATGAAACTCTCAACAGTCAGGAGACCTGCGTTTTGCTGCATTTTGTCTCAGCATGAAAACAAGGTTCTCCTCATCCCACTCAATCACAAGACATATAACTGGAAAGGCCAAGATGTCCTCTGTTGAGCACATCAAGATTTAGCAGTGTAGCTCAAATGAGTCAGAAGAGATAGATCAAAAACAAATGTCCATTACAGAGGACAAATGAATGGGCTGGGAGGATATGGACATATAAAAGCAACACACAAGATTTTGAAGTGGGGGTCTTTGAAATTCCAGCTGAAACAGGTACAAAACCAATTCACTTCATACTACTGAACTCTGCATTATCTACCTGACAATAGCAGCTAATAGGGCTCAGACAAAAAAGTAATATGTGTTTGTCTGTTTTACGTTTATACCAAATAGGTTAGATTCTTTTACAGGTAGTTCAATCAAAAGATTAATTTCATTTAAATCACTTGTGTATTTGTCCACCCATGTTAACTGTAGTTTATCACAAGATTAGAGGAAAAGCTAGCTCCTACTATAAAAAAAATACTCATTTACAATTTGTCAAATTTATATATTGCATCATGTTTTTTTTTAAACTTAGCCAACAATACGTCTAATAATCAGCTGGATGTTGCGGTGAGTTAAATACACGTGAACAACTGGCAACTTCACTGTGAGGAGAGGATACAGGAGGTGCAGTTACTGGGCTCAGTCATTTCTGGTTCTAAAACAGTTCCAGTGCATACAATAATATTAAAAGCAAAGCGTTCAAATATGACCGCTATGGAGCTGTTGAAAGTGCTCCTTCGACAGAGCTAAGCAAACCCCCCTTTTGCTTTCTGATTCAGTGCCAAGTTAAACGGAACACATGAATGCACAGTGATGAAACTGATATTGATCTTATCATCCAACTCCCACAAACAAGGCAGCAAGCGCAGTTCCCATAATGTAGTAGCATTCTGTTAACCCTAGGTAGAGACAATAGGAAGGAATTCTATTTTTTTTCCTCGGCAAACCACAAATTGCTCTCCCGCCTCCTTATCTGAATTATTTATGACCTCATAGCGTAACAATATTGGAAATGTCAAGTGTGCTTTAACTCCCACTGCACATGGCTTTGCCGAGAAATAACAAACCCTAGAAACAACAAAAGGAGAGCGGCAAGTCAGAATCACAGGACGGAAAGGCATTTGATCTGAGAGCTTGGCTGTCTTGTGTGCAATTATTATGTCTGGAAAAACAGTTTAAAGCTAGAGGGAAATCCTTCGCAAACCATTAACTTATGTGCATACACCATCACGCACAAATAAAATGTGAAATACAGCCAAAATGTGTCTTGTGTATGTGTGTCTGAATGGAGAGTGAGGAAAAGGGACTCCTTAATATTCCCCCATGTATTGCAAAAACACATATTGACTCACAGTCAGACTAAACCTAAAAATAGTAAGAGCCAATTCCTTGAATTTTACACTCATAAGTAAGTTACTTGTGTGTATGTGTATGCATGACACACACACACACACACATTAGAGTTTTAAATGTCCTAAATGTCCTCAGGCAGGTGTATTTTCAGGTCGTCATATTCTATATTCCGCTTTGTGCAGTTTAAACATTCAAAATTGATTTTTCAAACCCATAATCCAGCATACAACTGCCATACACACACATAGTCTTAAACTGGATTAATTTATGTTTGTGTTTTTGGTTAGTGGTTACTGCTACACTTTTATTCCCTATAGCTGCACTGTTGCTCAAATGGAACATGTCATGACTGCAGCAGCTACTGTGGTGACTGTGGCTGAGTTGGTAGAGCAGCTTGTTCGCTAAACATAAGGTTTCAGCTTTGATACCGGCCTCCTCTTTTACATATGATGAACTGTACACGTATCAGCAAGCAGCAGCGACATTTAGCAGTCACAACTGCAGTTTCACCAGGAACTGTCAATTTGTGGGTAGTGGTGGTAGTGGCAAAGGCTTTGGGTTACTGATCAGAAAGTTAAGGATCCAAATCCCAGCACTCCAAAGCTGAGACTGTTTAGGCTCTTGAGTGAGAGTCTAAACTCAGTCTGCTCCAGCTTAAGTGTGGCTCTCACTAGGGATGTTGATGCATAATAATTAATCGATTAATTTACATTAATAATTTAGGCAAAAGACAGGTCCTAAAATGGGTTGTAATCATCTGTAGTACCTGTTTGTGCCACCAGGCGGACCCTCTTACTATTTAAAACTGTAGCGATCTGGGGAGGTGGTCACTGGGACATCCGAGGGTTTCGTGTTGACAAGCAGAGAGCATTTTGGGAGTTTAGCTAGCAAAGTCCAACCATGAGAAAGTGTGCTGTGACACTAAATATCTAACGGCCAGAGATCGTATGTTTCGGAGAAGTACAAATGCATTGATACGATGCTAACAGAAGTCACTGATTACTGACAAAACAACACAGTTATCCTATAACCAGGACATACACCAGATCAACAGTGCATGTCATGTGATCGCATCAAGTAAATATGATGAACTGGGCTTATTTCAGGTTATTGATTAAGTGGTAATTGATTAATAAAGCTACCTATCAATTAAGGAAATTATCCAAATTTATCAAAATCTAACTCAGACTCCAGCTTTGTAACAAACTTGGCAACACAAAGAGACTGAATTCCATTTTTCTCTGTGCAACAACAATAAAGCTGCACTATTTATTCTTTACTAAAATACCACATGGTGACTGACAGAAATGTCTTTGGTCAGAATGGGCTCCTTGTCTTTTTAATAGTGGTCATGATTGTTAAGCATGATTCAGTTCCTAAATTCTCCTTTTCAGTAATACGTCTAACAAGGGCGTCACCACTTCCAACTGGGCGTCAAGTTTGTGGTCAATGCTGTAGTGAAGTTAGGAAACCATTTTCTATTTCCACAGAAATATGGATAAAGATATCATGACATTTTCACACAAGTCCTAAACGTAGAACAAGAGAAGTAAATTTAACAAATTGGACAAAAATGTCATACTTTCAAATTTTTTGATTGAGAAAAATGATCCAATATTGCATATCTGAGAATGGCAGGTATATGTGTACCTCTAGGATTAGCAGTTAATTCAAAGGTGAAATTAGAATCAGGTGTTTTCAGTCAATTGGGTGACAATCATATGAGTGGGCGCTTTATTTTATTAAAAAATATGAATTATCAACATATATTGATATATTGTGAATACATATGCACATTGTGAATGTGAATTAACATCAAAAAAGAACTTTTGGATTTAAACGAAAAACGGCTTGTATGGTGAAAGCAAAACACTCCAGCTTAAGAACCTTATCCCATGTGTGAAACATGGTGATGGTAGTTTCAGGGTTTGGGAATGTTTTGTGCATTTGGGCCATAATGTGTTGCTGTCATTGATGCAACAATGAATTCTGGATTATACCAACGAATCCTTAAAGAAAGACAGGACATCTGTCTGTGAACTGAATCTCAATCAGGAATGGGTTTGGCAGCAAGACAATGACCCAATAGTTAGAGAGTAAAGTTAATGGTTTAGACTGTCCAAGTCAAAGTCCTGACTTTATCCAGCAGAAATGTTGTGGAAGGACCTGAAGTGAGCAGGTCACGTGAAGGCTGTTTTCTATGAACAAGCATTTTTTAAAGGTTAGGCTAGCCGATTATAGTCAACAAAAGCAATGATCTTAATATAAACATGACTTGTATTCAAATAATAAATAAAATGGTTTGTTTCTCATATTTCAATCTCAGTTCTCTTTCAGTCACAACTGCAGCAGCATTCCTACGAACACAAAGAGTCTGCAGACCAGCAGAGCGTGAAGCCCACCTGTACTCAGCTCTATGCTCCATCAGCCTGGCAGCAGCTTAATGTTGTGTGCCCATCCCAGTGTCCCCTGCACCAGAGGCAGTAGAGACTACAACAACCCTCCATGTGTCAGCATGTTGCACTGGGCGCCCACCAGACGGCCAGCCATTAATTATTAAACAGCAGAGTCAGAAGAAAGCAGCAGGGAACCTGGGGCTGAGCCATGATAATTCACCACGGCTTTGATTTGAGCTATCCAGGTAAGAGCTGGAGGGCAAAGAGAGAGAAATAAAAAGAGGGACGCAGCAGAGAGGATGCGAACCCTGAGCGAGAAGGAGACTGAGGCGTGAAGAGACTGAGGCGCATCTCATTTGTGAGAACCAACATTTTCTGAGTGAATGATATTCAGTGATTTCTAGAGAGAACAAATTCATAGTTTCCCCAATGTTTTATCCTACTTTGAACATGTTTGCCCATTTCCAATTCTCAGAGAACTTCGCTTATTGTGTCAAATATTGCTATTTAACAAAACTGCAATTATTGCGATTAATAAATTACAAAGCCTGTAATTAATTAGATTAATTTTTTTAATTGTGTCCCACCACTAGTTTATATCTATGAAAATGGTGAAAAGTTTCCTGAGATTTCGTGAAAACAGTGAGTGTAACTCACTTGTCTTGTCCACATTATTTGTATAGATTCTGCTCTGACCTATAATACCCTACTGGAATGTTTGTGGTTTGTTGGTCTTTTTAATATACAACTGCATGGTATAACTTTTCCTATAAAAGCCTGCAGCAAAAATCCAATACTCGTCTGCAAACCAATGAAGTCTTTGGCCAAAACTAATGCAAGAGGCAGCCATGAGATGTGGCAGAGAGATGACAGAGACAAAATCAGTTTGGGCCAGGAATAACAGTATATTCTATCAAGTTATGAATTTAGCTCATTATTCAACGGTCAACACGCCATGGGATGGGTGGATGAACAGATGGAAGTACTACATTTTGGAAGAGATACTAATAGTTTTTAGCCATAAAAAAGAAGCAGCGTGAGACAGCTACACTACAGCAAATGTAACTTTTACTCAGCAGTAGTTGTTGAAGATATATAGCTTTTTTGCAACACCCACTGTGAACAACATGTACTCAAAGAGGCAGCTACTGTGCAAACACACAAACACGAGTATACAATGGCTAATGAACCCTGCTAGGATTTTAATACGCATTAAAAAACAGCACATGGATGGAACACCACATAACAATAATGCTAAATTACCTGATACTTTATTTGACCAATCTGTGTGTGTTACCTCTTGTAGCTTCCAAGGTGTTGCTCCAGCTGCGTTATCCTGTGGAGTTTATGGAGGAACCACTTGTCGATGGCTGTCAGCTGGTGGATCTGATCAACACTAACGCCACTATGGAGAGCCTGAAACATGAAAGACATGGAATAGACTGAGCGTTATCAAATTTATCATTCTTGCCCCTTCCTGGAGCATTCTGAAAGCAGACATTCAACAGGTTTCACAAAGTTCAACCTGAAAAATCTTGCTACAAATCATGCAGTGACCTGTCGCTGGACAGGAACACTCACTACAAATATGTTTTTATCTAGTTGTTCTTCAAGGACTTTTTCAGGTAAAAATCTATTGGGCAGTATATTACTTTGGTATTTTATTAAAACTCTGTGTCAAACCCAGCCTGTGTCATCAACCTGTAATATAACAGAAGTTGTGCAATGACAACAGCTAGTAAATATTTTTCAGCATCTTTATATTAGATGTCTGAGCAGAGAAATCATTCCAGTAGTGTGGGAGGATATTAGTCAACAGTCCTTAAAACTGTGAAAGCTACCATACAAAACTGGCAGCTTACTGTGGCTGCAGTTATTGTTTGAACACTAAAATATACTGCAAATAATGCAATATGTAACCAGGAGACATGCTAATGTTAGTGGATTCGAGTGTTGATGATCGGACCTGCAAAATCCGACAGCAAAAATACCATTCACATCTATATTTAGCTCTTTTTCCTCCATTAGCTAGTATCTTTGCTACTTGGTACAGCTAATGTCTGAATACTACTTAGGTAGGGAGCTTTGACCCTTTTGCCATTTTTTATCATTTATCCACCACAAAAATGAAATATTGCCTTACATGGTCTGTATCTTCAAATTGTGTAAAAGACAGCATTTAGCTGACTTTCCAACACAACATACAGTTCGGTTATGGTTATAAACTCTCTGTCCACCTCCCTACACCTGTATTTTTAGTGTGATTCATTTGTTTAAAAAAAAAAAAAAAAAAAAAAGATAAAGCACACAATAAACAAAGGGGAATTTAACTGATAGCATTATTTATTTATATTATTTGAATTCTGCTCAGATATTGTAATAATATACTTAAATGTTTGGCCCATGATAACTGTGTAGTGAAACTCCTGAAGTTCAAAAGCCCCGGATCATTAAATGTTGTCACCACCTCCACTGATCTCACTCTATAATTCACTGAATAGATCCACCTGCGCTGTCGGCACACAAAGCTACAACAGTTGGAGCTTTTGACACTGACGCAACCTCATTCTGCTCTTCTCTTAGCTGTTGATAAAACCAGCTTGAAGCGCCGGACCTGGAGATGTTTTTCACCTTGCAATGGTTCATGCAAGATCTCTGTGTGAATAATGGAGCTTGACCCTGTGTCTGGCTGAGCTTATAAAAGTGCCGTCTCGCCTTCATCTGATTCTAGAAGGAGAATTACAGGCTAACAACACTGCATTGGTAAAGCACAAAAATAGATAAAGCAAAGATCTATTTCACATTGTGTGATTTTGATTCATCCTCTCTCACATTTAAACATATTTGAAAAGCCCACACTGTCAGATATTTAAACACAGTTCACATATTTTTTCCAGGCCTCGTATCTACTCTGCAACCATTTAACTAAATCAAAATTTAAAGACAAGCATTTACACACAGTTAAGAATTCACAGCTTGGCGTGCTGGGACAATTTTTCAGTAACACTTCAAAATGTGATTTTAATGAGAAAACTGTAGTCAGTTTCATTCATTATTAACGTTATGAAGGATTAATGTACCTTGGCGAGGGAGAAGATGCGAGTGCTGGAGGGCACAGCCAGCTCCTGTTGCAGATCCTGGGTGTCGGCCCAGGCTTTCTTGAGTGGCAGCCGGGGCATGAAGCCATCCACTGATGGATGACACATCCTCAAGGCCTTCTGCACACTCTCCTCAAAGGTCCGGCCCACTGCCATCACCTGAGGAGGGAGATATGCGACAGTATGATATAGGTGTGTCAGTATTGTGAATAAGCGAGTGAGTGAATATTTATCCACAGATCATCCCCACCTCTCCGACGCTCTTCATGGAACTGCCTATTTCACGAGACATGCCCTGAAAGCGGTCCAGGTCCCAGCGAGGAATCTTAGTGACGATGTAGTCTAAACTGGGCTCAAAGCAGGCTGTGGTCTTCTCTGATACTGCATTCTTGATTTCTGGTAAAGGGATTCCCAGAGCTAGCTTAGCAGCTACAAATGCTAAGGGATACCTGTGAGACGAGAGCGAAGGGGCAATAAGACTCTAATCAAATATCTGTGGACAACAGCAAGCAGTTTCCAACCATCATCCCCAAACCAGTAGTGATCCTCATTAAAACTCAAATGTTTTATATTTATTTATTTACTTGCTCACTATTTTTTTACTGGAAAAGTCCAAGATATTCTTGATGTTGTGGAACTGTTATAATCTACAATGCATTTTTTATATCACTTGCTACATGCTATTAAAGTATCACTGGTGATGGTATTTTAAAATGTTTTTTTGACAATCTAATATTTTGTTGCATCTGTGGACATATTGATTGGACTTCATGGTAAATGGCTGACAGTCATTTTTCTATAGAAAGCTATGAACCTTTCAACAATCTTACAGGAAAAGTTTAATTAGTTGAATGAAATGGATGTTGTTAAAAAAAAAACGGTAAAGTGAAGAGATTTCAATTGATGTTAAACTGAATACATGTATGATATATTTACACAATGTGCATCCATATGGAACCCAAAGGAGGAGCTCATGTGTGTAGAATACATTTCTAACGAACTATTTGATCACACTTTAATTTTACAAAAATCTGTGTGCCTTAGTTTAGCTAAACAGGCCAAACAACTGTTCCATAACAGGTTCAACAGCAATCCTACATTCTGTCTGCTATACAGTATATTTTGGAGTACTCTTTTGACATATTTTAATTTGTAATTCCGAGCTACTGCTAGTCTGTGCCCTCTGTTCAGATACATATATTGTCTCACCCGGTAGCTTTGGATGCCAGAGCTGAGCTTCTTGAGAGCCGAGCATTAACTTCAATGATGCAGTACTCCAGAGACGATGGATGCAGGGCGTACTGGATGTTGCATTCGCCTACAATCCCAAGGTGACGTACCACCTTGATAGCCGTCTCACGGAGCATGTGGTATTCCTCATTGGACAGCGTCTGGCTTGGTGCCACCACTATGGAGTCACCTGCAGTGGAATAGAACAGGTGAGGGCTCGGAGTGGCTTCAAACTTTTGATTAATGAGAAAGTGGCAGGAAAGTGAATGTAAGATTATGCCTTGTTAAGAAAATATCAGCTTATCATGAAATACATCATTAAAAAAAAGAGAAGATTTTCTTGTCTTCCCTCAAGAAACATTCCACTAAACATCCCCATCTTAAATGTCTTTTTCAGTTTTCTTCTAAAGATTTCAGAATATCTAGTATAACAAAGCTGGTGTCATGTGAATGCCAATGTTTTTTACGGTTACTGCACAGTTCTTAAAATCAGAGACAAACATCTGCATGAAAAATCATTTTACAGCTGGCATTTCAATTTGTACAATATGTCCTAAAAAGTTTTCATTCTTTTTATATGGGAGAAGCTTTGGGGCCAGAGAGTACGACGATTCAGTTTTAAAAAAGCACATTTGTCCGTTTCTCCTTCTTGGAATTTGTAAGGAGCACTTTATGCCAATGAAGCATAATGAATTAAATTGAACTGAATTCAGAACTAAAATTAACCCAGATGCTTATGTCTGCCGCTCAAGTAGCGATTCTCAGTGCTTTTCTTTAACTCCGGAAACAATGCAAAGAAATAAGACGAGGACAATAGCTTTCTAAAACATAAAAAATGCTTTGAAAGCTATTGAGTTTAACAAACTGTGCTCTCTATGGTACCCTCCTCAGAGAGAGAGAGAGAGAGTGAGTGTGTGATTTATTTGAGGACAACAGAATACAGAAGCAAATAGAACTGCCAGTCAGAAAACAAGTAAAAAACTAAAATTACTGCATGGCGGTTACATGTCTCTGCAATCAAGTGAAGTTGCAGTTTACATCCATGTCTGTCCAGACTCAAATATGCAAAAACTTGAAGTTGTAGCTGAAAATGTAGGTGAGGTCACAGAAACGTTTGACCACCAAAAACCGAATCAGTTTGTACTTGAGTTCAAGTGACCATTAAAGCAAATTTGAAGAAATTTCCTTCAGGTGTTCAAGAGATATCATGTGACAAACACAAATACAATGCCTTTTGCCATGACTGTAAGTGGCATGGAGGCGATAAGATAAGATACCCTGTCATAGTTTGACCACTTTAGCAACTACTGCCCAGTGTGTACGTATGTTATTATTACCTGTGTGAATCCCCAGTGGATCGAAGTTCTCCATGTTGCACACGGTGACACAGTTATCAGCCACATCTCTCACCACCTCGTATTCTACCTCCTTCCAGCCCAGCAGAGATTTCTCCACCAGAATCTGACTGCTCATGGCCAGAGCCTGCAATTTCCATACAAGATTATCAATTTAGATTAAGCTTGATAAAGTCTGTGAACACAAAGCATCAACATCCATACAATATAATTCAATACAAAAACCCTAGGATGAACAGATTTTCTTTTGAAAGCTTAAAATCAGGACTGGAACTTTGAACTTCAATTTTTATTTCATGTGCATGTACCATACTGAGGGGACGTGATGTAATGTCCTGATACTTTAAATCTTTAGCCATTTTTAGATTACAAAGGGAAGGAACATTTTAACAAGATACAAACAACTTGAACACACTTAACAATACAGTGCATTTAATACACTCCCACTATGAATTACGGCTTCAGTCATTCTCAGTATTGGGTTGATATAGGTTGAACAAACAGCTTATTGTTAGAGTCTGTACACAAACTGCAAACATCATATTTACTATTATATATACTATAATATATACTTATTTGTAGGATATGTGTATTGGATTGCATTGAAATACACACAGATTGTGTTCTGTGTGGCATTGAGCCCGTTTACAAAGATTTTGTCTTGGGTTTTTTTTTTTTTTGTTTTGCTATTTTTCCACAGTATTTGTAATATTAACAGCTTCCAAAGCACAGACTTTAAGAAAGTTACTTCAGTGACAAACCATGTGCATTTCTACTGTTCAAAATATACTTAACTAGTATTAAATAAAACATGCTTGTAGCTTCTGTCTATATTTTTGTGCCCACAAAGCAGAAAAAGGTATACAAGCGGTCAGAAATTATACATGGTTAAGTGACACACACTATTTTTTTCTAATTTGTTGAGAGCGGAAAGGCTTTGTTGAATTAAATGAAATGTGGCAGCCTGTTACAAGGACAGTCTGTAGTGGTACAGATGCCACAGACAGAAACAAACATTAACCCTCCTTTTGATAATTGACAAGGACAGACAAGGTTAAAGCAATGCTTTCTTTGGGTTTTTATTTTTTTATTTTTGGTATTTTTGTTAAAGATACCAACATAACTGGCAAATGCTATTGAATTCTACAAATGAAAAAAGCAGTGGAACATACAATACATCATATAAAGTGTGCATCAATATAACACAGTTAGATGGAGACTGTTCATTTTGCAGCCCGTGATCACGGATTAGAGCCAATTCAGCTGTGACTAACTATTCATCTGTTGCCATAGGAGCAAAGAAATATATCTAAATTAATTCAAAGGGTTTTTTGCATGCCTGTCAATACTGTAAACATGGATAAAGGTAGATTAAAATGCTTCAATTGATGATTTTGACGAACTCGGACTGATGTTTTGGAAAGAATGATCAAATGCCAAGGAAAAAAAAAATGACAATGACTTACATTTCTATAAATATTTGCACACATATGCCAACCATCCATATCAAGCACCATTTATTCTGACCTTGTGGGCGGTTTCTTGCAGCTTTTCCTTGTTGGCACACAGGCCGGAGCCCAGACCTCCGAGGGCATAGGCTGATCGTAACATCACCGGATAGCCTATCTGCGCCGCTGCTTGTAAGGCATCAGACACCTGAAGGATGCACATGAATATTACATTCCCCCACAACAACTGCTGATATATGCTCTAAACCACCACACAACAACAGAATAAATATAAATGGAGAATGAGCTGTATTACAAACAGAAAACGATAAATATATCAAGTAAGTGACTGAGCATGTTCACGTTACAAACTACTGATGTAGTATACACGTTACAGTGCCTATAATAAGTATTCAACACTGAATCATAATCAACACGATTTGGCTTTTTTTGACAAGAATTTACCAAAAAGATATTTTAAACATTAACAGTTAAAAAATATAAAATGGTGTCCCGATAGCTCAACTGGTTGAGCTGGTGGCCCATAAACAGGGGTTATAGTCCCCAACGCAGTGGAAATGGGTTCAAAGCCAGCCCATGGCCCTTTGCTGCAGGTCCTCCTACCACTATTCTCCCCACTTTCCTGTCTCTCTACACTGTGCTATATAATAAATGCTAAAAAAAAATTAATACATTTTCACTCCCTTTAAAGTGACTCACGTAATTCAATAGGTGCAGCCAACTGGCGCAACAAATCCCACAATTAATTACATGGAGATCATCTGAGTGCAGTGAATGTGTCTCAAGTGATAGTAGTATAGAGACACCTGCTTCTGGAAGATCCAGTCGATGGTGAATCAGTAAATCAGAAAAGCATAAAAATGTGGAGGTGCGCGAAGCGGAAATTTTCCGCACGGAAAGGCTGCTCGAGGGGGCGTGGGTGCGAAAATGACGCAATTTTTCCACACGGAGCCGCACGGACCTCGCGGATGCGGCAAGCATAAAACAAGCTTAAATCAGAAGATGGATACAATAGAATGTCACAGTCAATGAATATCCGTTGGAGTGCAGTTAAATCCGTCATTAAGAAATGAAAGGAATATGGCGCATGCATAAATTTGCTTAAAGCAGGCCGACCTCAAAAAATGAGTGAATATGCAAGAAAGAGACGAGTGACAGTGGCCACCAAGACACTGATGACTCCTCTGGAGGAGTTACAAGCTTCAGTGCCTGAGATGACAGAGACTGTGCAAACAGTCAACTGAAAGATGGTTCTTTTGCCTAATGAGAATTAAATTAAGCTTTCTGACCACCAGGCTAGACAATACGTTTAGCGAACACCCAACACTACACACCATCACAAACACACTCCAAGGGATATTCAGAAGCAGGCCATGGAAGGCTTGTAACGGTAGACAATAAAAAGAAAGCAGCAATGTATACGGAAATCCTGGAGGACAAACTGATGCAGTCTGCAGCAGAAAAGCAACTTGGGAGAATTTTTTTTTTCCAAGAAGACAATGACCTGAAGCATTGAGCCAAAGCTACATAGAAATGGCTTGAAGACAACGGGGCGAATTTTCTGGAGCGGCAGTCAAAACTCAATCCAGCTGAGAATTTGTAACTGGATTTAAAAAGAATTTTTCACTCACAATCCCTGACAGTTTGAACAGTTTTGCGTAGAAGAATGGGGGAGAATTGCAGTTTCCAGATCTGCAGGGCTCAATGAGACCTATCAACACAGGCTCAATGCTGTTATTGTGCCCAAAGGTGTATCTACTAAATACTAACTTGAAGGGGGCGAATACTTATGAAATCACTTGTTTTAGGTTTGTTCAAAAAAAGGCAAATTAAATTTACCATGATTCAATGTTGAAAAACAATAAAAGGTGACCACTTCCAAGAGGGTGAATACTTTTTATAGGCACTACATAGTCAGGAATTTTTTGTGTGATTAGACTTGGATCCTCACCGACTCTACAGCAATACTGGGAGCAATCTTCTCATTAATCTCCATCAGTTTGTCAGCAAAAAGCTGCCTGTCCTCCGTGGCCATGATGGACTGCACTGGGGTTCCAAGGACTTTCACTCCGTACTTCTCCAAGACGCCACGCTGGAATAATTCCACTCCTGAACACAAATTCATGTACAAATGTAAAGTTAAACATACAGAAGGTTTTTCAAAACTAACTCCCATACCAATGACTTTATTGTAAAAGTAAAAAAGAAAAGATGTCTGGTCTTCACAAGTGGAAATCACTACCTTGCATGCCTTGACTCCACAAGAACTCATAAATTGTGCTTTCTGTACTTACTGATCAATTCCATATATCCACAAAACAATTGTACACGTCTTACCACAGTTGAGTGCAGTCTGTCCACCCATGGAGAGCAGGATGCCATCAGGACGCTCGGTCTTGATGACCTCGGTTACAAATTCTGGCGTAACTGGCAGAAAGTAGACCGAGTCGGCCTGCTTGGAGCCCACTTCATTTGTCTGGACTGAAGCTATGTTTGGGTTCATGAGCACTGTCTTCAAGTTTTCTTCCTACAGTGAGGGTTTATTTAAAAGAAAAGTCAAGTACGATGGTGAGTGTTCAATTGTTACATCATGTACAGTATGCCTTTCACTTTAGAGGTGCTACTTTGTTTTTTTTACTGCCTGAAAGTTCTGGATTCTGCACATTTAGTTGGTGTGGATTAGCTTTTAGTGAGTAAACAGTTTAACTAGACACATTAGCTCGAGGTTGCAATTAGTTTGTACATTCCATGACTGTTATGAATGTTGTTGGGATGAAGAACCAACTAACAAGAATAATCGAATGTTTAAACTTGTCAGGTATCATCCCTCACATAAACTACAAAGTCAGCATTCATTGGTGCAACGATGCGGCTCAAAGATGTTTAAATAATTGATTTCTCTGATGTGTTGTTAATAGTTTTTTAGAAAACAAAGAACATTTGTGGGACATCAGAATAAGCTTCAGTAAAATAGTTATAGTGTATCTGATATAGTGTAGATGACAGCAGGTCAAACGACACATTTAAAAGTCCATTGACCAAAATCCAAACAAAGTGGGTAAGTACAAGTTACTGGACAGGATGTGTGATATTAGTCGTCTTTTCAAAAATCCTCTGCTTTGGTTCATATCCCTTTAACACAGGGTAAAATAAAACAAAGATCTTCATTCACAACCGTATCTCGGCTCAAGGGCTTACAGTTGTGATGAAAATATTTAAACTGCTGCATCAGGACAATCTTTACCTTCATTGCCTTGACGGCCTGAGACCCAGAGTAGTCGAACTCTCCAGCCTGACCGATAGAAAGACCACCAGAACCCAGTACCAGCACCTTTGATACCTGCATCAACACAGATATAGAGACAATAAACACAGTGATTCGCAGAGCTTGACATAAACATCATCTTTTAATGTATTTACGTGGCGACCTCGAGGGAAAACTGCTTGACTTTTATTAACTTGACTCATGTCATTCAGTCATCCCATCGTTGACTTCTAAAACACTAAATTGGAAATGGCATCTTTCCAATTCTCTGACAACTTTTACACCCTCAAAGAGTTACTATATGTTCAGAATGTTTGCAGTAAACCTTCTGAACAGGTGTGACCTACTTTACCTGGGCTCTGGGAGGAATGTTGGGTTTTGATGGCATGACTGACACTATGTTGGCGTCTTTTCCTTTCTTGATCAGGGATATGAAGGCATCAAAGAGGAACTGTTGAAACAAAGAACATTGCTAATATAAGCACAGTCTGAATAGTAAGGAAAAGAAGAGGATGTTGTGTTTGATCCCTGCCTATTGTTTAGTTTTGTTACTGGTGTTGAAGTGAAGTTTTTCAACCTTTCATCTGGCTAAAATACCCTTGTGGTTGAGAGAAAGGCAGAATAGATTTCTCTAAACTTACCAATTCCTAGGGTCACTTTTTTGTTTTGTTAGCAAAATCACTCTTACATTATTTTAAGAAAATTTTCAATCTTTGAGAAAGACCGTTGCATCTGCATTACAAATTACAGACAGCTTATTGTCTCATTTAAAACTGGTAAAGTAACAAAAAATACTTGACATAAATTAATGTGTGGCACTAGAGTGTAAGATAAGACATTTTTTTCCTCAGCCTACCAATAATAATAAAGGAAATGCTGTGTTTGTGACTACATTGGTGTGACAACATTAATGTCCTGAAACTGACGATATCAAGAGGTATACACACATTAAAAAGTACTAAAACGTCTAATATCCACAGAAACTAATTAGTAGCACCAGTTACTACAGATTCCTATGCTGAGCTACTGTAAAATGATTGGGCTCTGGTAAGCATGTTAATGAACTTTTTTATTGGCAAAGTTTAACTGACTGCGCCTGTTTGTTGACAGATCAGCAAACTTTCACTCTGTGTTTCATAGAGCATGAAAAAAGGACAGTTTTCTCAAAGTCTGAAATAAATGCTTTAAAAGCTGCTAAACTATCTGTCCTGATGCTAATTTTTCTGATGCTCAGAGGAATCGATTACAGGAGGAAGGAGAGAAAGAGGCAGAGTGAGGTCAGGTGTTATTATTCTGCTTCTATATGACAGATGTTAGATTATGTTTTGACCAGGACTTGAACTACAGTCCTTGCCTTCAATGTAGGACAAAATGAGCAGGTGAGAGAAAAATGTAGCACAAAGCCATCAACGCTTTATAGCAAGGCAAGGCACCGGCACCATTAGTGGCGTTCCGAAGCACCTGTGGCCCTGATACAGGTGACATCCTTTGTGCTGCTTTGTCAGGCAACACAAAGAATGTCACCTGCTGTTCCTTGCAATGTAGAACCGGTTAGATTCTTTTTTTCCCTCTTTTACAGTTACGTCTAGTTTAGATATTTATATATTTCCATGGCACAGTGTTGTGCAAAAAGCATTACAACAGGATTGTACTTTTTGCTTTGCTGGTACAGACAACACCTTAAAGCCTCAGCTGTCTATAATACACAGTTTTTAGTTAGTGATGTTATTTGAAGAGCCAAGACAAAAGATTAGACATGCTGATATATTGTATTTTAACGATAGCAGCAACAACCATCTGCCATTCAGAGATTTTATGGAGTAGTGGTATCCTTAGCAGAGAATGAAATCACATTCCCTCTGTGTATGTTGTAACCTGAACTTCTGTTTTATGTTTTGGCGGCAACTCTGGCCACATGTGCATTTGACTGCATGTGAGTCCCTCCCATTGAAGCTGTTGTCCCCCATGATTCTATAAATAGACTCAGACTGAACTCCCGCACCACATCATAAAAGCAAAAGTGCAGTCCAGAGCGCTCAACCGTTGCCCTCAACATTTAAAGTCCAGGTATTATATTTTTCTTATATAGATGGTGTTTTTGTTATGTATGGTAGTTTACTGCTGTTTTGTTGTTCTCCTACGCATCTTCTTGGCTCTGCTATGTCTTTCCACCTGTTTACAATGACAGTCTACGTGTGTCTAGCAGACTGAGGGAGGGGAGGTGAAGTGAAGCTAACATTACTCAGATTGACAGCAACTCATTACGACCATTCAATGTGTTTTACAAATCTAGTGAGGGATGATGGTGTTGCTTTTTCTGGGGAGGGTTCCTGTGCACACAACATTTCTGGTTGTAAAATAAGTATAAGGAGAGGGAGCCAGTTTGTTTTGGTATGAGATGCTGGTGTTCAAGTGACACCCAGTGGTTTATCACATCTTTTCTCTGGTACTTCAACTCTGAATAATTACTTCTTGTTATTTTTAATTGTCCCGTTTTATGCTGCTACTTAGATGCTACATTATTTCTAAAGGCCAACATTTATACTGATACTGGATCAGTGGAAGACGTTAACTTTTACCTAAGATGCATATTGTGAATATACCTTTAATTAGCTGTAGCAGAGTATGGAGGTGCTTCATGTACCACCATCAAAGTCTTTAATTACCTCTGTGTCAGTGGGACCACCCTTAGCCTCTGGGTGGAACTGGGCGGTGAAAACAGGCTTAGTGTTGTGCATGATGCCCTGGAAATTATGCACAGTTGATATAAAGAAAAAAGACAGTTAACATTTCAAAAACAAGCAAATTTTTTGAAAAAACTCCTTAAGGCCACTTATTTGCTTGAATACAGTTGTTTTGTAAGACAAACTGATGCTTTCTATCCAAAAACCCATAAAACAAAAATATAAAAATGCCACATTGTCTTAGAAAAAGACTGAATATTACAGTCCGTGAAACTGACCTCATTGGTGCCATCATTGGCGTTGGTGAAAAGCGGGCTCCACCCTGGGGGCAGGGACTCACTGTCGATGCCGTAACCGTGGTTCTGTGCTGTAATGAAGGCCTGGCCTGTCATCACATTCAGCACCGGCTGGTTCTGCCCTCTGGGGAGCCACATACAAGCAAAACACAGAAGATTTGTTTTTCATTATGAGATATTTTAAAATATCGAAAAATAAAAATAACTTCACAATTCAGAGTATCATTTGATGTCCGGAGAGATTTAAAATCTCATGAAATGACTTGAAGAGCATGTATATTGTGTCTTAGTTATGTAGAGGTATTAAAGGGCTCACCTGTTGCCCATAGGTAGCTTGTATGACTTGGCTCCTGCAGCCAGAGCAGTGATCTGGTTGCCCATACAGATCCCAAACACAGGCTCGGGACGATCACTCTCCAGCACCTTCACAGAACAATTATTATTAATGATGGCAGAATTCAGGATATAGGCACAGACTATCTTTGAAGTGAGTTTGTACGACAACAATCAGTGTATCTAGTAACTGAAAGTCAACAACATTCAACTTTGCAGACACAAATATTGGCACGGAAGTTGAACAATGAACTTCTGCGGACAGGGACGACAGCTAAAGTGACTTTAGCCACCTAAAAAAAAGGCTAGCTAAAAGGAATCAATATAATTTTTAAGTGTCTGCTATATTTACAACATTTTCACCACTTTACTTTGCCGTCAGACTGGCAAAGAACAACACAAGACTCAAGCTGTTTTATCGATCTGTGTGCTCTTCAAAGCCACCAGACTCTGTCGACAAAAACAGTCAATCTTAGTTCGCAGAACACAGGAGTTGCTGCTCTACCGTCACCTTGATCAGTGAGGTTGTTTGTGTAATTGTGTGATTTTAGTGTTTTAGAGGTAAGTTCAGAGGAAAATTATTGTATTAAAACACCAAAGTAGCACAACTGTAGACCAGCAACTCCTGTGTTCTCCGAGGTAAAATTACTGTTTTTGTTAACAGAATCTGGTGGCTTTAAAAAGAGCGATACAACTGCAGTAGAAAAGGCTGTGTGACAACAAAGTGGTGAAAATGATTTGTCTGCTTCTCCAAACTGAAGGCGTGCTGACTGTCATTTACATCCTACGGCTGCATAAACCTTTGTGCATGTTCTAACTTTAAGAACCACCCTTACAGAACCACTTTCAGGGCCATTTCCTATAAAATTTACCCCACTTTTCTGCAGCCTTATAAGTATCTCACTTATTTCTTTAATGACACTATGAATGACTACTCTTTGTGGTCAAATCTCACCCGTTGCACAAACATAGTGTAAAATTTTTATTCTTCTGAAGCTCGTAACACCTAAACAGCACCACATCCTACCTTGCGCACGTTGTGGATGAGTTTCTGGGCCAGAGACGGATCTCCTGGCCCATTGGATATGAACAGGCCGTTGTAGTCAAGACTCTGCAGT
Organism: Amphiprion ocellaris; assembly: GCF_022539595.1. Taxonomy (NCBI): domain Eukaryota; kingdom Metazoa; phylum Chordata; class Actinopteri; family Pomacentridae; genus Amphiprion; species Amphiprion ocellaris. Next base: position 13,225,654 of record NC_072776.1, read on the forward strand.
TCCTGGTCCCATGGCACCAGGTGAACTTCTGCACCACGCTTCAGCCAAAGACATGCACAGTCATTCTGCAGTGTTATGGTATGGCTTAGCAACAGTTATGTTCATGTGAAGCCACTCAAAATAGCATGGAATTAGTGCTGGGCGATATGACGATACATATCGTGAGAACGATAGAAAAGTGTCTATCGTGCCATTTCTCTTCTATCGTTTCTATCGTTTCTAACCTAATTTTATCAATTATTACAGCAAATTTATCATTAAATAGCCTGCGACGATTGTATAAGTGTTGCCTTATCACTATGTATACTCTAAGTTTATATACGTGAAAATAAAGAAGAATAAAAAAGATTTTTCGCAAAGAAACTCCATCTTGTGGTTTTTGCGACATGACGCTGCTTTACGTTCTTTGATTCCCACGCGGGTTTGCGACATGCTTTACGTTACTTAACTCATGAGTGCTGAGCGATGGGCGCGCAACAGGTAGGGCTAGCCCGAATTGCAGTTTCTGGGCTCCGGATATTCGGTCCCCTCCTTAACGTCCGCGGGGGGAGGAATTTGACGGACGGACGAAGGAATGACTTGAATATTCGGTTCGGTCCGTGAGGTCAGAGGCGGTGAGCTAACGGAGGAAAGAGCCGAATTTTCGGCTCGGTTCGTAACGCCCGACGGGGGGTGGGGGTGGAGGTAGGAGGGGGCGAATATTCGGATCTCAAAATTAATATCCGCATACCACCATGGGGACCGAATATCCGGGTCCAGCCCTAGCAACAGGTTAAAGTTACATGGAGAAAGTAAGCAATTAAATTTTTGTCAAATTTTTCAGAGAATAACTGAAAACATACTTTGTTGTGGTATATCGTCATATATATAGTTATCGTGATATAAAATAATCCATATCGTGATATGTGATTTTTTTCCATATCGCCCAGCACTACATGGAATAACATTAAACTCAATCCAAGCAGTTGTAAACACAAGCAGTGTTATTATAGTAGACACCAGATGAAGAAATGCCTCAGTGAGTGCTTTAATTTTTACTGGGACGGCCCATTACCTGTGTAGTCAAATCTCTATACATTCATTAACAATAGCCAATCATTGCTGAAGTTTAAAATATTTAAAATACTAAGACAATGACACAATTTGTATGTATATTTATGGTACAACTGGAGCCCCCCCAAATAATAAGGTAGTTATTTTGTTTATTAATAAACCATCTCATACCACCTTCATGATCACATTTAATGGACCAAGAAGTGAATCACCAACATTGTTTACCTAACATTAATATTTCATAATAATCGACTGACCAACAAACCAATTCAAGGCAACTAAACAAAACAAAATGATTCCAGAAACAGACAAAACCAACGTTGCATTCTAAGTATGTCAGCTTCTTTTCTTCACTCGCTGTTGCAACTAATTACAAGTCAATACCAACATTACACCAGCAAATCATTAACTTGGAGCATAAACACAACAGAAAGCCACTTTTTCTCACAGCTTGATGACAGAAACTTTTTTGTTTTGTTTGTTTGTTGTTGTTGTTGTTTTTTTACATTTCTGGAGCTCGTTAAACCTAACATTACCGTCTCAAAATTTATAGGTCAGATTTGTAGAAAACATGTCACAAAGTGTCGACTTCTTTCTCTATGTTTGTGCAGAGAAGGTCATCTGGGGCTCCAGGATGCCTGTTCAACAACAAGGATGTTTTACTCCCTCTGCATCCAGCCTTACCTTAACCAGCAGCCGAATGATGTTGTGTTTAATGCCACAATCAACAGCCACCACTTTGATCGGGTTGCCTTTTCCAAAGACTCGAATTTCCTGGCAGGTGGAAGGAAACAGCAAAGAGAGTTTAGCACTTGTTGATGCCATTTATTGAAGCTTTTTTGAGTCTAGTTTTGTGTGATGTTAAATAGAAAAGACTAGCAGCTGTTACCTTGGTTGAAACCTCTGCTACAAGGTTGTTCTGGTTGGGGTCACAGATCTCAACAGGATGCCCATCAAATTCAATCTTCCCCAAAACTGTGCCCTGAGGAAGAAACCAGGGTGTATCAGCAGGAGATCAACCAATTCTGCAGCAGATCCTGTATTTCCAGTACCTTGTCTCTGATGACCTTGGTCAGCATTCTGGTGTCTATCCCAAACAGTGCAGGAACCTTTAAAGGCAAATAAAATGTACGTTTACAGAAGTATCGTATTCACCTCGCTGACATACACCCTGTGCTTGCTAATTTAAAACCTCACCTTCTCTTCTTGTAGCCACTGACCCAGAGATTTAACAGAATTCCAGTGGCTGTAGTCATGGCTGTAGTCTTGAACCAGAAGACCAGACACCTAGAGACACAAAAGCACAATATTAGCCATATAAAAAGGTGAAAAGAAAAAACACTTGACTGCATTTTGCCTTAACATTTGTATGGCATCAAGAGCTGCCAAATATACTAACACGGGTGTCTGCATGCAATGAAATAGTGAGCATGTATAACCAAACACAGAGATACTCTATTTTTTATTCATGTCAATACCAGCTAAAATATGTAGAGTGCATTTTGAATCTCTGCTGCCAATGTTTTCTTTCATTACAGAAAAAATGACCCAAATCGATCGTAATTGACAGATTGGGTGATAATGAAAATAATTGTTATCGATTAAAATACTCCTAAAGATTTCAGCTCTGGTGGATTTTCTGACAACTGTGGTTACCATAGTAACAGCAAGAACAGTTTCATAGTAAAACCAGAACTCCTTGAGGAGCTGCTTTATCAGAAATCTAAAACTAAGTTGATGCGTCTGTTTACAGAAGAAGGAAACAAGATCCTGCTGTTTATTAAAGAAGTCTGTCTGCAATTCTGTATCCAATTAAAAATAATTAGCTGAGGGAAAAATGTACTTTTTGTAGTTACATTTAAGATGAATGACCACAGTCTGTGCTAACAGTAGTAACAACTTTTCCTGTGTGTCTCCAGTGGAAAGCATTTAATGTGAAGCAGCAGCAGTTGGATGTTCAGTTTTCCTTTCCAGAAACTTAATACAGCTCTATTTGGTGCCGGGTTACTTGAATGCACCGTTTCCTTAAACATTCTGAGCTGAGCACAGGAATGGAGAAAATGCCACCACTACTCAAAAAACTACTACAGAGAGCTAAACACAGAATGTAAGTGATCTGAGAGATTGCAGAGAAAATCCCAACCATAAATAGTATAAAAATTGGGGTCTGACTTTATGAATAGCTTTCGGTTTCTAAATCCAACACATTTTTGGTCTAAAAAATGTAATAAAGAGTCAAAAAATGTCCATTCAGTAAATTCTAAGAGCACAAGATGACAATCTTACGAAAGTTATTTTGTGCAACCAACAATCCAAAACTAAAAGGTATGTGATGTCAAGGAAAACTAAGAAAACGATTGAAGTTTGTTACGTAAGACGACATAATTACTGAAACATCTGTCCATCAATTTTTTATTGATCGACTTATTATTTCAGAATTCTTTCCTAATAACAGCTCAGTGCAGTGACAAGGACAAAAACTAAATCACAGCAAGTATCTGTAATAAATACAAGCCTGACATTCCTCTACCACGGCTGAATTTCCTACCTGGATGCGCTCCGACTCCACATGCTTCCTCAGCCCCAGCTCGTCCAGCTCCTGGGTGTCGGGAACCCCGTAGTTCCCAACAATCGGGTAGGTCAGGGTCAGGATCTGCCCTCTGTAGCTGGGGTCAGTCAGGGCCTCAGGATACCTAACAAAGGCAAAGAGTGGTACAAAAATGCCAGAATATTGTGATAATGGGATGCTAAAGTGCATCGTTGTGGTGCTGTCACCCTCAGACCTTCAATAAACATGAAAAATGCAGTGAACCCTGGTTTTAAAGCTTTAAAATAGATAAATAAACTGAGGATGTCAGGTTCAAAGCAAGTTTTATGTCAATGTGAATATGGAAAGTGTTTGATTTTCTTAAAATCATTAAGTTCAGCTGAGCCATTTTGGTGTGAAGTTCTAGAGTTCTAACTTAATGCAGCAAGATGCCAACTTACCCCACCAGGCCAGTATTGAAGACCAGCTCCCCAGCTACAGAGGCATCGTGCCCAAAGGAAAACCCTTTCATCCTGGTGCCATCCTCCAAGACCAGGTGGGCTGTCTCAGCCTGGGAGTTAAAAGAAAGCAGGCAGATGAGAAGTAAAATCTCACCCGGGAATAATGTATTCTCTTTTTATAAAAGCAAGTCTGGAGAGACCAAAAGGAAAACTCTGAGACAGATGTGATGTAGATTTTGAGTTGAGGAGGGACGGCAACCAGTGAGCCTTTAGGGCTTCACACTGAAACTGCATAGGTCACTGTGAATTGTGCCATGAATGCTGAGACTGACAAATCTGTTCTTCTGCTGAGTGTGAATGAGAGAGTGTGTCTGCATGTGTGTGTGAGAGAGAGGTAGATAAATATGTGAATATAAAGGTTGATGTGACCCACGATGACCTCCAGCCGATGTTACACCTTTTCTCTCTACCAGAAGAATCCTCAGATACAATACAAATGCAAAACACTGGCAGACTTATATAAACTGTGTTGCTGTAAACAGTGTAACATTTCTTATGCTCAAAAGAAATTCTTCATTCCGAACAATGAGGGTTTTAAACCAACACTTTACAACCTGCCTCCCTATAATTAGAGCTGTGTGGGTTTTGTCTGTAGATGCTGCAATATCTCACACATGATGCAACACTCCCTGTGATTTACATATATGATGCACACAAGTCCAACAGCTGTATGCAGTCTTTTTAAACCCCTTTTGAGTTCAGTCTGAAACTTCCACTTTCCCCATCACCGCTCCAAACTGCGTTTAAAATCAGGCAATTTACTGAAATATCTCTTAGTGGCACAAGCACGTATGTGTGACAAATGACCTACTGTGTTTTACTTAATCAGGTATAGCCACGTGTTCATTCGGCATGCTGACAGTCCACGGGATAGAAGATTTTCCAGTACTTTTCCCACCTTTTTTCATCCGGCTCACATTGCCACATACCAAGCTGCACTCCTGATAAGAGTGATTGAGCTGCAACCTGGAAACTATACCTCCAGGGTAATTTATGTTCAAGTAAGACCCGTTTGTCGTGCAGGTGCTATGCCGAATAGCGGAGTAGGTCCTGTTGTTTCTGAAAAGGAGTCGCACTAACTTTTCAGAAGTTTGTACGTTTAGATAAAGGCAAACCACCGCAGATATTGTGGATATTTCTGCGGAGTTCGGCGTAATAAATGAGGCGTTCGTGCTTAGCTGGCAGCACTTGTAAAGAGGTCTTCAAAAGGTTAATTCCCAGAATTTGTCGCTGATAACTGAAGCTGACACTTCAAAGTAGTTTTCTTACCTTCGCACTGGACAGTTTAGCAGTTTGAAGCCTCAGCCAGCTCGGTGGGTGTCTTCTGCCAACCACATACCCCTGCCTCAGAGATTTAACTACGCTGGCCGCTAGCAAGATTTTTGTCATATTAGCCTAAAGTTGCTCCTTTTAGTGAAGCGGCACGAACGTGGACGAGAAGTTGCAAAAATAAAAATTAAAAAATATATAAACTGTGAAAAACTAGGAGTAAATACAGTTCAACCAGAAAGTGAATGGATGAGTTTTGGGTTTCACCCCTCGTGTTATCGCTGACAGTTCAAGTGGGCGCTTGAAAAGTTGACCTGGATTATCCGCCGGAGCTTTGTTGCGTTCAGCAGCACGGTGTTTAGGTTTGTCTTCAGCAGCACGCCTACTTTTTTTTTTGACAAATTAGGTGGATAAAAACTGACACACATCTTTAACACACGTTGAAGGGAATTCAAAGCCATGAAACTCTCCTGTTAACATATTTTACCTATAAAATTCACCCCCCTTGTCCTTTATACAGTATTTATACTCATACTAACCTTATTCATATCAATTTTTGGTGATCAATTTTTGTGTTGAGTATCATTATATGCCAGAGCTGGCTTACTTGAAACTACATGTGGCCTTTTTGCTCCAACTTGTCACATTTTCCTTTATTTTAAACACGTCTTTCATTCAAAAAAACCCCTGACTGCTTCCAAAAATATCCAAAAATGAGTGATTACAGGCTACATTTTAGATCTTGGAAAAAGAAAAGGCACTGGAAATGAAAGTATCTGCTTCTACCAAACTTGTGTATAGTGCTTTCTGTGCAACAAATTCTTTACAGCCTTTTTTTTTTCATTTGAAGCCAATTGCCTGCAAAAAAAAAAAAAAAAAAAAAAAAAAAAAAAAAGCAAACTGACCATGGACAGGCTGCATGGTAGTAGGATTAGAGCCGTCTCTGTATTTGCTGATCACTGCAAGACCGGTCCTCTGTGGAGAAGGCTGTCTGACTGCCACTCTGCTGTGTTCAGCAGTCTGAACAAAGTGGGTGTGAGTATTAGGACCTGTGTAGATCGGAAAATACTTCCACACTCCAGAAATTGGACTTGGAACAATAGGATGTGCTCTGTGGGTAACTTTGATGAAGTTTGCAAATCTTCAGCATTAAGTGAATCACAGAATTATCTCACATTTAAACACCTTATGTGCACACCAACCACATATATATGCAAAATTCCTCATTTCTGATTTCCATTATGCTTCAGTTTTGTGTAGAACCTTTGCATTTGACTAAACCAAGCCTCTTGTTGCCCACAGATGATATTCCTCCTCTGCTCTGTGGAACTCTGCTGACATCCAGTGGCAGTTTTAGCTCCAAAGCTTCACAGGGAGTCAGTAAACGGGTTTTTGCGGCACACTTGATGAGTACATGACAGTGCAGCTCTATATTTATATATATGAGTTATAGTAATGACCGAGAAGCTTGTCGTATCATTGAGCTGCCAGCGTGGGGTAAAAGCTGTAACGGCTTTACAGTTGACATGACACCCACACTGAAGTCTCTGTGAAGACCATGTATATTTATGTACCGGTGGAAGTGATTTATTAAAGTACAGTATTCATTTATATGCCTCTGTCTAGACGTGACATTTGTCCCTCAGTTAACAGCTTTACTCCTCTAGTAAACTGGCTGACAATGTATTGATGGCTTTAGTAACTTTTTGTTGAACAAAACATTTTTAGAGAGGTTGGTTTTGAAGCATCTTCTGTCTACAACAACTAAAGGTGATCTAAAATTCAAGATACAAAATCATGAAAGTCTGTGATGATTCTGTATGTAGTCTATGTCGTAGCTTCATTTATAGTTTGCCCCTCAAAATAAACTGGCAAGAGTTCTTCATGTAAATATAACACTGTTTATTAGTTTGTAGGAAAACGTTAGAAATACAAATTCAAAGTGTGACTGGAGCGCATCAGGGTACCAAGAGGATAATTAAAGATGCTGACTTATGAACTCCACTCAGGCTGTGGGAAGAAAAAAAAACCTCTCAGAGAAAAAAATGATGGTATCAAATGAAATAAATATTGCAGAAGAGGCCATGAACACATTTAGCTTCTGCAGGGAGCTCACAAATGTGGCCTGAAGAGGGAAAATAACATCAGAAAATTCAGCACTGCACTAATTTAAACTGGTTAAGTCGCCTAGCTAACATTACAGTCATTTCATTTTGCTTTACAGTCTGTGGAAACACAAACCTCGTCCCCTCCATGTACAGTAAGTAATCGTTTCATTTGAAGTCGTCCTTGAGAATAGCTGTCATGCAGCACATCGGTCAGCTCGGCAATTATTATTGGAATTACATGGACTTCATACTAAGAGTGTAAATATTTTTAGACACCGAGAACATGAAGCCTCTCAACGCTTAACTGGGCAATAAATTTTGCTCCACTGTTACCATTGAAGATAAAAGTGTTGATTCCTGCAGTCCAATAAAGCAATCAGAATGCAATATAAACACTAAGACTCCTCATTATCACTCAAATCCAGAACACAACTGAAAGGTCAACCATCAAATATCAGATTTGATTGAGGTTTTTTTTGTTGTAAAAGCTGCAAATCATCAGAGTTGTGGTGATGGAGGGTTAACACACACACTCAGCTGACATGTAATGAACAGTTTAAATGTATTCTGATTATCACGATGAACCTAGACGGAGGTAATTCCGTGCCAATACTGTCATGAACGCATACATTGGAAAATTGCTAGGTGATGACTGGGAGAACATGAGAACCCTGTGCAATGTACTGTATGGCCCCATATTACTGGGAGGGCCGTCATTAGCTGCTTTCTAAATTCCTCCGGTGATTGGCTGGCGGGTGGCCTAATGAGACCCAGTGTCTGTCCTCGATGGAGGGATCCCACATTGTCTGCGGTTTCAAGTGTGAGTTTCAGATGGTGAGCAAGCTTAAGAGAGGACGTAAATAGACCGGCAGGCTCCCTCGCCGCTCTCTCTGCCAGGTTTCCAAGCACAGAGTTGACCCTGAGATGGCAGGAATAATAGATGGTTCGTCGTTTCAAGGATGTATGATGGTGTTTGTTCAGTGGAGGGCAGGACCGATTAGACCGGCCAGTGTGAAAATATTGGTATTTTATATACAAAGGCAAGTTTATTTGTATAGCGTCGTTCAACAACAAGGCAATTCAGAGTGTTTTACGTTAACCCTCCCGTTGTCCTCATTTACAGGCACCAAAAAATATTGTTTCCTTGTCTTTTTTTTTTTTTTTTTTAAATCCAAAAATTCAGCAACAAAATTCCACAAATTTCTGAAAATTTGCAAAACCTTCAGAAAGAAAATTCCAATAATTCCTTAAAAGTTTCCCTTAAAAGTTTTATTTGAAAAAAAAAATCCCCCGAATTTGGCAAGAAAATTCTTGTAAATATTTTCAAAAAATGAGTAAAAATCTTCCAAAAAATGAGTAAAAATATCTGAAGTGATTACATACATATAAGTAAAACTTCTAATGTCTTCTTTAAGAACATTCACAAAAAACATTTTTTGGTGAATGTTCTTAAGAAACATTTTCAACATTTCTTTTTGTCCACCAAAAAATGTTTCCCAAAAATGTTGAAAATGTGGACATCAGAAGTTTCACTGTGAAAATATATATTTTTTTCCACATTTTCAAACTTTAAAACGAGTCAATTTTGACCCGAAGGACGACACAAAGGGGTAAACACAAAGAGGTACATTAAATATAAACAGAAAAGTTTTAAAAATGTAACTAAAATAACTGAGAATTGAAGCAGATTTATAGCTTAGGTGGTGCAAAGACGTGATCACTGCTTCTCCACGCTTGCTTCTGACTCGAGGGACTGATGATTTGAGAGGTGAGGATGGTTGTGAAGTCGCAGTAGATCTGATATTAGTTTTGGAACCAAACCTGTCAATGCTTGACATAAGTATCGCAGCATTTTACAGCAGCCAATGTGAAAATGGAGTGATGTGTGACACTTTTATAGTTGTTTCATCGTAATTATATTCTGGAATTGCACAGAATTTAAGTAAGTAAGTCTGTATGGAAACATCACAACCCTGGTTAGAAGTACAGAGAACTCTGTCATACGTCTGTGCAGTATAGCAAAGTTAGAATGCCATAAATTATATGTAAAAAAGAAAAAATTAACATCAACTTCAGCCTGATTACTTAGTTTACAAATATATATTGTAAAAACGAACAAACAAACAAAAACCATGTATAAGAATTTTCCAAGTGTAACCACATTACTAATACAGGGGGGAAAATGGCAATTCTACATACTACAGATATTTTACTACTTACATTATTAATTTGTTTCTATACTCATCTCTTGTCTGCTCTGCATAAACACTGCCTGCAGTTCAACCTACGTCAACCAAAAAGTCCCTGAATATTTGCCATGTGACTGTTGGTTGCAGCTGATTTGCTCATAGCTTTTCCATTGTACCGAGAAACACAGATTTTCTGGAACTTTTTAAAATATGAGACGTGTAGACTAAAGGTATTTTGATGAAATATGGCTTGATTTGGTTCCCAGTGGAAAGATATCACAGGGAAGTAGTTGAGGGGCTTCCTAAAAGTTGAAAATCTAACAATGTTTTTCAGTTTTTTCAGTTTGTGGCGTGTCATTTTGGTGATTTTTCTTAAAAAAGACAGCATGTCTTTCAACCTTACCTGTGGGTTTTGGGGTTCAGAGGGTTAAAAACTGTCTCTCTCAAGCCCGTAATGGGCTTATCATCGACAGTATACTGTTATTTTCACATCGCACTCCCATGATGCATGTGCTGTCAGGTTAGAGGCTGACCCACACGCAGCATCACCCTGCTTGTTTCGGGTGGCGTCATGGCATTGGGATGGCGTGGCCGTCCTGCTGCGGCAGCAACTTCTGTCTCCAGATTGTTAAAGGAAGACCAAGTCATCAGCTGGAGAAAACAAAAGGCGGGAGACTCTCACTTTTAGCTGGTATTGGATTTCCATCCTCCGTAGTGATGTAGTGTCCCCCAGTAGAAAGGGCAGTGAGTAGCTTTGTTTAGCCTGCCCCCATCTAATCCCTGTGTGGCCAGCGGGAGGCTTTAGAGCCAGCGAGGGAGGGGGAAGAGAACACGCAGGCCACAGAGGCTGCATCAGCCCCCTTAAGGAGCCATGGCCCCCGCTCTTAGAAATCCCAAGAAACTTCACACCTCTCTGTAGGGACTATAAATAGGCGCCATCTGTCCCCCCAGGCTCAGTTACAGCCTCATTCCTTTTGGCATGGATGGAGGGCAGGGAAGGAAGCGCTCAGGGTTTAAGGGGGGGAGTTGGATAGAACCAGAGTCCAAACTCTACTCTCTAGTCATCCCAGATGGCTCGCTGGGTGACCTCTGCTGCATGCTTTGTGGCAAAGGAAGTCCATCGGCGATCTCTGTCACTTCCTTCTCCGCAGCGACTCTCTCGGCGCTGCAGCTCGACACTGAGGCGAAATGTCAGTGACCAGGCAGCTTTAGCCATCTTTGGAATCTTACGCCGCACGGCACCCATCGCATGATTTCTTTTTTTCTCACTCTCAGGTTGTTCACATTTCATTAATCAGGCCTAACACATGCTGCGTCTTGAAATCAGTGCCTCTGTGATTTCTCCTTCATGGAATCTTAATTGAACAAATCACAATTTCATGGTTAAGAGCAACTGGTAACATAAATGGCGTCCCCCCAATAGGAGTCCAGGTTAGAAGTACAGTGAACCACAAAATTTGAAGAGACTGCTACAAATGCATGGCAGGAAAGAGATGTCGGCGCTTTGTCTCACACCGTCATTCCTGAGAGGAGACGGTTATAGCGCCTGTCCTGAAGCAAACCTGGGGGTGATATTATGAAATGCCCTGCTTGTCCCACCAAGGGCATAGCCGGAGGGTGAGGAAGTGATACAGGAAAGATAGATCAAAGCATACTGATTTGCAAAAGAATATCCCCCCCGAAAAAGCCCTCCTCTTCCATCTATCAACTCCTCAGTCTCAACTGATCCAATCCAAAAGGCTTTTTTTGTAACAGCTGAGGAGAATCTGCCTCGTTTAGTCTCATCTCTGCTACATTCGATGAACATATTTTCCATTTCTGTGTCTTGGAGCCGGCAGCATCCAAGCAGCATGTTGCAGCGAAGAGCCTCTCTCCAGAACGCTCACGTGAATCAGACAAAATGATTTAAATGCGATAAGGCTAATAATAGTGTTTTGTGTTATTGCACCACATGTGTTTTGTTTCATTTTGTACTCCACTTTTGGTTGCTGCTTCCCATTACTGTTTACTGATGCTTTAGCGTCCCAAGTTCCCCCCAAGTGATCAGTGATGTTCAATCTGATCTTATTCCCATCTGTTAAAAATAAAACCCACTGTGATATTTTAACCACAGCTGTGTGTGGAGGTAGAAGCTGAAGAATTTTTGTGTACGGAACACAACATGGGTATTGTTTATTTGGCTCAAATACTCTAAAGGGATGTATTATTCGATTGGAGCTAAAGAATAGCACGTGTTGACCAACTGAAAGACCAGACTGCCAAAGAAGGAGCACAGGTCATGCAAAAATACGAATAGCTCTGACAGCTCTCATTCACAGTCTTGGCCCTAACAAGGATATTTATAGATCAGTATTGTTTGAGCCGGAAAGAGGACAAGCTAACTAACCACCTTGTGTAACATATGGGATGAGAACATAAGCCCTCCTAATTATACTAGCTTCATGCTCTCTTACCTGTCTTTGTTTTTTCACTGAGCTTTAGTGTAACATCACCGATCCATAAAAACTGGGTCTATGGCTCTGCCTACTGCATTTAAATTCATGCACAGAGGTTCTAGATGACGGCGCAGTGAGACCTTTCTGTGAGGAGCTCACATGTTCTCGATGTGCCCCAGTGGGTTTTCTCTGGGTGTGCAAAGACTTGCATGTTACGTTAATTAGTGATTCTAAATTGGCTGTAGGTGTGAGTGTGTATGGTTGTGTGCCTCTTGGATTGGTGACCTGACCAGGGTGGATCTTCTCCCATTGCCACCTTGGATAGACTCCAACTACCCACAGCCCTCTTTAGGATAAAGTGGGTGTAGCCAGTGGATGATGTCACTATGCATAAAAAACTGTAGAAAGAAAATACAAAGACAAGGCACTTATATTACAGGAACAGTACCAGCTATTCTTTTTAGCCATGTCAGTGTCATGTGTCCACACATGTTGCCCTACTTTGGACCACTACCCACCACTGGGTGTCTGGGTGGATGATAGACATTCATGGTGCGAACCAACAAACAACTTTTGGTGAAACGGAACACTTTCAATGCAGCACTACCAAGAAATAGAGCGAAATAGGTTAATGTGTGTAGAGCTGGCACAAAATTTTGTGCTCACTTTCATTTAAACCCAAAGGAGCTCTTCGCACATCTAGTTAGTGCTAGAAACACCCGATGAAAGTCTGGCACCAAAACGTGGCACGAATAAATGTATCATTGCAAGTTAGACAGTCTGCAGGAGTGTTTGAAACTTTCATTCACATGAAACATATCCTAATGACTTTGGTGATCCTATGACTTTTCCTCTGGTTTCACTTCAATGTCACAGCAACATTTTCTCAGATTTCTGTAAAACTTGGTACACACATCCATGTTGCCCTCAGAATGAACTGCAGTCACTTTGGTGACCCTCCAACTTCTCTTTAGACATCACTCAGTTGAAATTTTAATCGATCCAGTTCTTTAGTTACTGACTGAATACAAAGAGAACATACTAAAGGAAGGTGGTGGTCGTAATATCTGCTCAACATCAGCATGTTGTCATTGTAATTTTGAGTATTTTCCCATGCTGACCTTAGCAAACACTCTACAGAGGTGTTAGCAGGGATTTTTTCTCATTATCTTTTCTTGGTGGTTGTGCAAAAGCACTGTGTAGAAAGAAAGAGCAAAATGAGTGCTAAAGCCTGAGTAACTCCTTTTTTTTTTTTTTTTTTAATGTTAAAGTGCCAGATTTAAAATGGGGCGACAGTTTTGCAGAAAAGGCAAAATAAAGGTAGTTTTACTACTCATGTTTCTGTCTCGGATGTATTTTCTGTAGTTTAAAGGGCCAGAGATGCAAGATTTAACATAATGCCTTAGGCTTTGCTGAAGGAAATCTGGGCAAAGCCTTGTGCATGATAATAAAGCCTTCGCTTTTAGAATAAAATATTGGCCCCTGAGAAGGTTGCTTAGATAAAACAGGAGTCTTTCTGACAAAGACATTTACATGTTTCCATCTGCAGATGCTCAACTTTATCCAAGATGGCCTCCTAACAGGCATAGACGGAACAGCATCACTAAATGAAAACTAAAGAACCTTAGATTTTAATTTGCTGTTCAGTTTTTGCCTCTCATGTGTCCTTGGTGGATGGCAGAGGTGGTCACCAATGGAGGTTTGTTGAACCTGACCTGTCACTGCCTTGTCTGTACTGTACAGCTGAAGCCTCGTCTTCTCCTTAAAGATCTGACCTCACATCCCCAGTATGGCCTCCTCAAAGGGACTGGACACTGATGAAGGATACAGTGAAGGGTTGCACATTTACTCACATGGATAAGATTGTATATCTTCACTAATATGTTGCTTTCAAGATTCGGTAACAGTATACTATAACAGATTTAGAAACCTGTTTAGTTCAAGCTGCTGGAGCGAATGACACAAAATGAATTACTTACTCTTTAAAAAACATGACATTTTTTGTTTTGAAAACTGTGCATTGTCACTGCAAGTACAAAAGTATGGGCTGGGATTTAAAAAGACCAAACAGCAACACAAAAGCTTGTTTTTATCCCTAAAATGTTCCTAAATATCAGAAATGTGTTACTTAGCATGTAACTTGGCACAGTATATGATTCACACATTAAAACATGCTATAGGTGACTGCCAAATAAACTTGATCTGGCTTTTTTTTCCCTCTTTCCCTAAGCTGACCTGCCATCACATCTTAATAAAGCCCAGCTCCTCCATGCTGCTGAATCCATTAAGATTCTATAGTAGTGGAGCTCAGATCGGACTGCGGCACAGGTGCAAAGCCTGGAGCCGAGTTTCTATAGGAGGAGGGAGTGAAGGGAAGTCAGACTCGGAGAAGGTGCAGTGGAGTGCCGGGGGGTGAGCCTAGATGACAGCTGAGGGACGGAGGCTTTTTCTGGCTTACCCTCATGGAGATGGGGTCAGCGAAAGCAAGTGGGTTGAGGGTGTGCGGAGGGTGGGGGCTGCGGGAGTGAAGGAATTTATGCAGTTCCTTCGTCACCAGGCCCTGTCATGGTGGTGGGGGCTGGGCTGCACCGCTGGCCCTGGAAGACAGATATAGACAAGAATTAAGGAGACAGAATTTGCACTCTTAGCCTTGTCTGTGTTACTGGCATCAGCAGCTGAACGCTCCTCTATATCTCCATCTCCCCATGGTTTTACGTCACATCCTTCCCCGGGGCGGTGATGGCGGCCCACCACCCCCCAAATTGAACACAGGTGCTGCTCTACCCACCGCACGCTGTCAGTGACTAGAAATAAACAATGGCTCATTATTAGATCTGAAAGACACCAGTTCCACCACCTGTCCACCTAAAGCCTGGTCTGCTCACTATTTCTCAAATACTTATTTGAACTACTTTGAACGGTTGCATTTTTCTTCTGTGAGATTTTAGCCAACAGCACAGATTTTTCTTTCCAGAAACTTCCATCTGCATTTATTTCTTTGTGACTTTTTCACACCGCTCAGTGCGTTCAAAATGTGTTTATATCGGTGCATCACTGAAGCCAGATAAAAGTTGCTCATGCTGAGAAATATATTAAACCACATATGCCATGTCTTTATGGCTGCACCATAACATCAAATGTAGATATTGTTGATATGTTGCTTAACATTTATACATTCACCTCAGATTCAGTCTGATGTAGGCTATTGGAGCTATACTTTATTTCAAATTGATTTCAGTTCAGTGCTTGGCTACACTGCTGTTGGTAAAGATAGAACTGATGAGTCCATCAGAGTTGCAGTCAAAAATGAGTTACCAACTCACATCAGATGTTTCTAATCATGATAAAGGAAAAACTGATACTGCAGTGCTCAGGGCAGATGATCTTGAACACCTTTATCTTTTCTGGGAAACCCTCATCCACTTATCTCCAGCATCTTATTTATAATCATTCATTGAAACCATAATTTCTGCCTGACAGAAGCTGATGTTTACCAGGGGAGGCTAAGGAGATTATGCAATTCCACTTTGGATATGTTTTTCACTTCATAGCAAATTGCTCTCAGTTTCTTCTGTGATATATTCAGTTGTTTTTTTAAGCGTATTCTTTAAGACTATAGGCACGGATTACAGTGTTATTTATCCATGAGATAAAACACAGTAAAGTGTGACCTTTATTACTTCATCGCATACAAAAATTAAAGCATTAAACCATCTTCAAATTGTCGCGCATGTCACCCAGATGGATGCAGGTCGTGCGTAATGAAGCGCATCGCCGTGCGTAAAAGTGGGACTTTCTCCGATGTGTTCCAGAGGAAAACACATGGCCTCGCGTAACCTTTCACGCCGTTTCCAATGTTTTCGTTTTTGATTATAGCTATATGGCGTAAATAAACACTTTCTGGCCCGCAGCCCTATATTCCATGTTTAGAGAGAACCCTGCCACACGCACGCACAAACACACCCCCCTCCCACCCGCTATCCAATCCTTACACGGGGAAAGCGTCGGCGGGGGTCAAGAGGAAAAATAGCCTCATATATATACGCCCGAACGGTGATTTCTTGCTCCGAGTCCCCTCCATTCTTTGCTACACTCCTTGAGTGCCACCGGAACTGGGAATTGTCTGTGCTTCAGGGCCAAAGTAGTACTACTATCACTTGAAATGGCACCCAAGAAGGACCCTAAGGCTCCCGCCAAGAAGGCCGAACCAGCACCGGCACCGGCACCTGCAGCACCCGAGCCAGCCCCTGCTCCTGCGGCTCCCGCTGTCGACCTGTCCGCCGTCAAGGTACGATGAATGTGAAGGCATAATGTGGGCTGATGTAGGGAGGGATGGAGGTAGGATGCCGGCTGCTCAGGAGGAGCTGGGATTGGACTTTTCCGCTCAGACACATCTAGATTGTTGTGGGTCTAAATTGAAAGAGACTCCTGGGGGCCAAATAAGCCAAGTTTTCTCATCTGCATTTCATAGTTTTATAATGAGGACAATGTGAGGAAAAACAGAGGACTGTTGTGACTCCTTTGGCTGTACAAGTCAGTTTATGCTCAGGACAGATCCTGACACATTTATGTGAACATCTTTAAGCAGATGCACGATTCATAGTGAGTTAGTGAGAACAGCTGCAGGTCTGAAGGACCAAACTCACATTTGTGCAGAATGACTGGAACCGTGGCTTACAGAAAACATCCTGGGCTCCTAATATGTAATTTTTCATATTATTCCAAATATTTGTTAATATTTTTCTCAAACTTTTTAGTATTCTTTCACTTTTCTAATTGTAATATTTTGGACAGTTCTGACAATAATCTGCTGGTAAATGGAAAGATGGCAGAGTAAGAATTTTATTGCACAGTGCAACTGAATGTTGAACCAAATGTTTCACTGTGCATATGACAAGGAAAATTGAATCTTGAATCATGAATGATTTAGACCACGCCCCCAGGCCCTCTGGATTGGACTACCAGAGTGGTGACTAATGTGTGATGGCAATGCAGTGGCACCAAATGTGGACATGTTAATGTAGCTAAAGATGGACCTCCACAGATCAGGTGCCACCTAAATTTGGCAAAGAGACAAGTTTAATGCCAGTTTATACGTGATTGTTTAGACTAGATGAAATGGGAGATGCCTGGCTTTGTTGTTGCCTGGCTTGTGAATAAAAATGTTTGCATTGCTGAATACATGGCACATCAGTACTTTTGATTTATGCTGTTTGATACTTAAAATGTTGCTTTGTATTGGCTTGTAGGTGGAATTCAGCGCAGACCAGATTGAAGGTATGTAAACCTCATCCTGCCTTTGTGCTCACATGACATTAAATGCAGTCCATAAAGCACAATGTGAGGTGCTCAAACATTGACATTAACTTAATTTAAACCTACAATAGACGTGACAACAGGTGAAGTGTGACAGATGGTCACCTCAGTCACTTTTGTGTTTTGACATTCCATGAAAATATCATATGTCCTGTGAAATCTGACAGTAGCTAAATGAAGCTAAGAAACCATTCAAATGTGCAGTCAATTTCATATGTTTTCAGAATTGTTGCCTGCAATAATTAAAACGTCACTCCTACATCATGAAAAAGCATCAATAATATGGTGGTCTTTAATACAAAATCATAGTTTCTTGGCTAAATGCACCGAAAGTTGTATGAAAATAGTTAAAAATGTTGAAACATTCTGCAAATAACAGTGCATATAAAGTATATTGTGCATTTGTGCAGCACTAAAAATAGGCAGACTTTCATTCCCAAACCAGCTGATTAATTTCATTATCACGTTTAATTAGAACAGATAAAACAAACGTGGTAAACTAGCAGGTCTCCGGTTTAAAAAACATTCAGATCATATGGCATTAATCGGCAGCATTTAATGACCAAAGGGTCAGGTGTCGCAAAGTAATCCAACCACTCCCTCTGTCCTGATATTACCTTCAGCTTGTTTACTAGCTGTTTGCAGGTGATTTGAGACTGTGTGTCACTAGACCAGTGATATCGAACTACGAGCCAAGAGGCGAAGAACCAAAATAAAATCGGCAGCTCAATCCCGAGATTAAAGAGGGAAGAATAGTGAAATGACGGTGCAGAGTTTGACAGAAAGAGACACCTGTGTGGGGCTGGATTGAGAGCAGACCTATAGTCTGGGCGGCTGCTTGTTACACTGCAGTCAGCATTCCCTACTTTTACTCAGCTCACCCACAGAGGGCCTTGCCTTTTAAAGGAGGGGCTCATATTCTCAGCTATGTTTGTCAATTCCAAGGTGGTCTTTTAAAAGAGCCCATAGCCCTGCTGAAAGAGAGAGAGAGAGAGAAGGAGACAGCTGAGATAGAAATAGTATGGAGAGGGGGGGTGACGGAGTTTGGTAGTCTATTCAGCCAATAATACCACAACCTTTTGCGATGTCTTGTACCGTTATAGGTTTCCCTTGTCAGTGTGTGGAGTAGTTACCTCCACCTGCTGGCAGGTGTGCAGCAGCCACCGAGTCCAGTTGTGAGAAAATTACATTTTACACGTATTTAAATTTCATGTTCACGTGGAAGCAGATGCTATGCATGTAAGCAAATGCCATATCTGTCCATCTTTAACATATTCTAAAATGAAGTTTTTACGTGATTTTATCCACTGAACTCCACAGATTATATCTTAAAATATTTGAGAAGGAATGCAAAATAAATAAAAAGAAATAATTGTTTCCGAACAAAAAATATTGAAAATAAATAAGATTAGTGCTATGTTTACGTCATTAAATGTAAAATTATGCAAGTCAATGCAAAACAGTTCAGCACTACATACATCAGCTGTTGGTCTTTCATTGTTATATTTGGATCTGCAGATAACTTAGCTAATGCCAGAACAATACATTAATATAATAAATGAAATTAGTTGATTTTTAAAATTATTAAACATTACACAGATTAAAAATGAATGTACTAAAACTACACATTGGATTGGTTAAGTCCAAGTATCTACAGGAAACCTCACTTTGTAAAAGAATGGCCAGATATGCACACACAGAAACACAAACCCCTTAATGACAATGAAAGTATTTGATCATCCTTTCCTCCTTCCATTCAACAGACTACAGGGAGGCCTTTGGTCTGTTTGACAGAGTTGGTGACAGCAAGGTGGCCTACAACCAGATCGCTGACATCATGCGTGCTCTGGGACAGAACCCCACCAACAAGGAGGTGAACAAACTGCTGGGAAACCCCACTGCTGACGGTAAGAGACACATTCAGTCGGTTTTCTGTCACAGAATTCATGAGGTGATGTTGTGGTTTTACATAATTCAGATGTTCGGGGTTGTAAGGTGCCATATATTATTCATAAATTTGATCATTTCATGCAAAACACCCTAAAAAGTGCAGTGATCTAGTGTTTAACAAGGGGACTGAAATACCACTGTAGACTGTTGAGCATAGAATACAATATACTACCTCTGTTCCTATTAATGATAGCAATAAAATGAATTATTTTTAGACTTTTTTTTATTGATATCAGTATAATCTGCAGTCATTAATAATAATCAATAGAACTCAAACACATTTTGCAAGTGATCTTTAGTTAAGAGTAGATAAACAGTAAATCGTGGCTTTCTTTTAAGTAATAACTACTACTACCAGTCTTCATGATGTCATCGCTGTGTTTTTGGTGCAATTTTCGTACCCATGCAGCCAATCTGGAGTTTCAGTCTGTTAATTAATTTGTCTTTTTCTAAACTCAGAAAATGTACTTTCCTACTGAATTACTATTACGCAGCAATTGTACTTTCAGTGTCTCTGGTGTGGTCTGTGGTAGCAGGTGATGGTCACATGACCTCTCTGTGCTCCATCATGACTCTGCAGAACTTATTTTAAAGTAGTAGAAAGTTAAAAATACATGACTGATGCACATGGAGGTTACCCGTGTGGTGCCTGCTGTTCCAAACTTGCCCAGCTCATCCACATCTGGATGTAACTGACTGTCTCCTTTGGTGCAGACATGGTCACCAAGAGAGTAGATTTCGAGGGCTTCCTGCCTATGCTCCAGACCATCATCAACAGCCCAAACAAGGCAGGATTTGAGGACTACGTTGAGGGTCTGCGTGTCTTCGACAAGGAGGGCAACGGCACAGTGATGGGTGCCGAGCTGCGTATTGTCCTGTCAACACTGGGTGAGCGAGGCCAGATCGCTGTTTCTATGCATCTATGTGTGTGTGGCGCGTTGTGTGTTGTTAATATGGCATGTCCGCTGCCTCCCCCTACAGGAGAGAAGATGACTGAGGCTGAGATTGATTCCCTCATGGCAGGACAGGAGGATGAGAACGGCTGTGTCAACTATGAGGGTAAGCCACAAATTACAACATCATAATAATAATTTTTAGCCCATTAAGCAACATTAACTGTGTTGTAGAGACTATCTCAGCTGTTAAACTGACATCATCTGGCGATTTAATTACTCTACTCCTCACTCACTCGCTTTTCCTCTCCTCTTTTCTTCCCCTCTGCTGCCCTCGTCTCCTCCTGCAGCCTTTGTCAAGCACATCATGTCTGTGTAAGGACCCTGCCACTGCGGTGGTGAACATCGTATATGTGCAGACCCCATGGTGTCGCGACATCCACTCGCTGTTTCCTGCACCATCTGTGGAAGCAGGGGGAACAAAGGACTATGAGATGTCATTTCCTGAACCCTTCTTTTATTTTGTTCTACACTTTTTTTTTCCTTTTGTCCAACTGGTGCTTTTTTTTTCCTCTCCTCCTCCTCCTCCTGCTATTTGGGAATCTGTCCCGATTTCCCATGAGGCGTTTCTCTCCTCATCTTCACCCAAGTGCCCCCCAGTGTCACTGGGGTCTTTTGTCGTCACAGAGGAGCAGTGATGGAGGAGAAGGTGGAATAATGATGACCATCCCCTCCCACTGTCTGTCTGGCTGGCTCTCTGTCTGCCAGTAAAGTGACTGGTTTGGCCCAGGACTGGCCATCAAAACGAATCCACTCCTCACCCAACCCATCCCTAAGTCTTAACTTATTGTCTCCTCTGCTCTTTCACAATAAACTTTTCACACTCCCGTTTTATTTCCCAATTTTTGACTCTATTTAGTGATACTGATATTTAGGTAATTAAGTTAACCAGATGTAGGTTAAAATACCAGTTTGACATTTTGGAAAATACACTTGTTTCACTGCAAGGGAATGATTGATTCCACTCTCATTTCTGCTACCACTTGTCATTTTACTGTTTTTATACAGGCTAAACAAAAGTGATAGTATTTGCTACTGAGCGTCAAAGGTGCTAATAACAAGAGTGCTATCTTTTGAGCGAATTGGGTTCCTTTAAGCTAACATGGCACTGGATCGTGTTTACAATAATGATCTGAAAGTGGTATAAATCTCAAGACAGCAAATATGTCTATCTATCCATTTCTCCCTCTGGTCATCTAAAATGAAAACAGCACTCCAGTATCACTTTTTGTCCTTTTTATTGTCATTAATCATTGTAACTGGTGTCATATCAACAAGAGAAAAACTGCGTACATCTACTTGACCTTTTAAATACATTTACAGTTGCTGTAGGGTGGAGCAGGAGGTGGGGAAGGGGCACACGGAGATGGGGAATGCAGAAAAAACACAGAAGCAAACAAACAGTTGCAGGTGAGGGAAGTAATTAGGCAGGAGGCGGGGCATACCACAAATGGTGTCTGAAAAAGAAACTAGATCACCCAAACACTTTTGTTTTCCTAACAGACATAACAGGAGTCAGCGGAGTTCCCTCTGTCAATTTTCTTTTTCCTCATTAAGTGTCCTTAATTTGTCAAAATATTTTTTTTCCCAATTTCGTCTCCCACATATTGCAACAAAACATCCAGATACAGTAGCATCCGCCATAAAGCGGCATGGGATCTGCACCAAATGCACACACACAGACAGGTTTCAGAGTAGCTGCATCTTCTGCTAAATATCAGGTCGCAAACTGTAGCATCTTCCTCTGCGGTTCAGACACCAGACCGTCCTGATGACGAGTTCAACGTGAGCTTGTATTAGTGGAGAAACGTCTGCACTGTTTAGCTGCAGCTGTAAAGACACGGTTCTGTTAGTGGTGTCCTTTTCGGATGGATTTTTTTGCAGAATGAGCTCCAGTGTTTAATACTGTTCTGATGTAGAAACAAGCTTCTATTTTGAACTGCTGAGCAGGTATGTGTGAATGATGCTCTTCAACAGGACTGAGATGCATTCCTTAGCAACACCAAATCAGCTGTCTGACATTGTCACCAAGCATTACACTGTAAACAACTATTAACTACAAAACATGAACTTGTTTAATCTTTATCCAATAAATGAGGAAATAACTTACTAAAATCATTTTTTTAAATTACAAAATAGCCTCTTTTAATGTTTGAATCCATACATGCTTGTCATAACATGACCTAGTTCTTGCATAAATGCAATTTTACAGGTATATTTTATAGCCATATCGTCGCTTCATTTTAAAATGTTTTGAGGACATGTAGATGGCAAAGAACTGGTGTTTTTATACATGTTTCTATATATATTTGTTAAATATATTATATATTGGATGACAAGAATGACTAGCAGTAAGGATGCTTGTTTTGTTAGGGGGGTCTGGCGTCCATGCACGTTTACTGAGCAAGAACAATACGTGCGGCATGGTGTACTGGTCACATTACTTCTTATTTAAAATAGAAAAAAGGCTGTAGCTTCTTCAAAACACTGATCCAAGACCAGTCAAACCAATATTTGGTCCCCAACATTAAGTGTGTATCCCACTTAATCCAGGACCAGGTGCTCAAATTGAACTATTCTACGCAACATCATTCAAAAAGAGGGAGATCAACAAAATAAATCAGAAGTAGCACATGTTTGGGTTTAAAATAGACAGGAAACAGGATAAAGAGGACCAAAGTACAGTAGCTCCTAACTTGAGTCTCTACTTAGAGTTGAGTGAAGGATGTTAAGTAAAGATGTGCGGAGGCTGTGGTGTAGCTGAGTAGCAGTGGTAATCAGTCGGCCTCAGGGTGGCAGGACAGGGCAGAAAAGTTTGAGAGGATCAGGATGAGGACGTCTGGGACGCAGAGCGGCGAATCCACAGATCCAGTGTTCACAAACCCTGCTTGGCCAGAGCCGCGGTGACATCCTCAGCCAGGGTCGCTAACTGCGGCGACTCCATCATGTTGAGACTGCCGGAGGATGATAGGTGGCTGTCCCTGTTGCGGTGAGGAGACACCGAGCCGGAGAGGCCGGGCGACTGGACGACAATCTCGGCTCCGTGGTCCACTCGGGCCTTGGCGTGGTCGCGAAACGTCAACCTGTGGCTCTCAATCTGTTAAAGGCAAGTGGTGTGACAGGCAGACAACATTTTTATATCATATAGGTGAAAGGGAGACAACATTTTTACATGTGAAAACAGTGATTTAAGTATTTGTGAGACAGCAATAAAGCAACTGTGAATAATGTGTGTTGTCCTGGGTTGACTAAATTCGGAGGCCTCCACAGGTGGGCTGAACTCTCACTGAGAATGGTTCAGGTTGTGTGGATTAGCGTCTACTGTGGCGTATACCATACCTTAACCGCTACCGACATGAGAAGTTAAAGGAATACAACAAGTTTTTGGAAGATTGGCTCAACACAAAAAAAAGCAAACTTTACTAGTTTATCCTGTAGTTCATCATACTACACACATATCTTACATGTCTTAAAAGACTGCAGTAATATACAGATGGGTGATAAATTATAGGAAAAGCCTGAAACCTTGAACTCTACAGTGAGGGGATCCAGTGGCTCTGTTATCCTGTCTGGGGCATTTTTCTGGCACAGTTTGAGTCCGCTTGTCTGTTAAGAGGGAAGGGTCACTGCAAATCAATACACAGCTGTCCTAACCTATTATGAAGCATTTCTGTCCTGAGGGGACTTCCCTCTTCCAGGATGACATTGCCTACATCCGTAGGACGCAAAGGGTCACTGAATAGTTTGAGGATAAATATTGTTTGAAGCATGTGCTATGCTCTCCACCACCCTTATCAAAACACCAGATGAGGGAATATTTTTTTGCCTTCCCTACAGCCGAGTTTCAGTAAGTTGGAGAATCAATGCCAAGGAACATCGAAACTGCTCTAGTGGCACCTTACTAAGTCACTTTATGTTGGCTTTTTCTTTAATTTGTCACCTGTCTGTACATATTGTCATTATTTGTGGCGTTATTGGATGAGTTTCTGTATCTATCTTCTCCTCACTTTACAAGTAAACTGACAAATTAAGGTAGCTAAAAAGTCTGTAGACCATGACTTGAATAAGGAATTACTCTAGAAACAGACTAAGAGTAATCCCAAGAGTTTCAGTAAAAAGCAACTGGATTTCTATTTAAGTTCCTTGGAAATAACCTAAAAGAGAAGTTGCTTGCTAGTGAAAATCCTAGGCTTACCATAACCTGGATGACTGAGAATCTACACAGTCACTAAAAAGAGTAGGAAGTGTTTCTTAATTGAGTTTATATCTAAATTGATGAGCAGCTCAATCTCTCAAAAACTTGATGTTTTCCTTTAAGTCATGGATTTGGAGCATGGAGCTGACACTCACCGTGATGTGGCCTCCACCAGGAATGTGGTGAGCATTATCCAGGGAACCCACCTTGGCTTGGGCTTTGTCTTTGAAATCCAACTTCACACTCTCTATACGCACGTGACCGCCCCCTGGGAAGAAGCAGAACGGGTGTAAAAACTTGACGGTCAGAACTAAGGCCTGTACAATGTGCACAGTCACCTATCCCTGTGTGTCAGTTTTCACAGAAATAATCCTGAATAGTGCACTGATGGTCACGCCACCAGATATGGACACAGCACTCAAATAATGGTGCTATTCACTAAAGGTTAGACAAGAGTTGAAGCTGAAAAATGTGTATTTTCTAATCAACAGGAATAAACAGGACAGAGGTTTAAGAAGCTCTCTGTGAACAGGTTAGAAACTACAGTAGAAACATGTCAGGAAAATGCCAGCAGGTGGCGCTGCAGGACACAAAGCAGTCTGCAACACCATGTGGGAGGGTAAGTGAGGGTTTCCACATCTCACAGCAAAACAGCAAGTAGTCTGGACACCTGTCTTCAATGTACAAATCCCCTAGTCTTTTCACTGCTTTAAATTAATGGTATACACCAGTGACTTAAAAGACCAGTTCAGTCTAAGAAATATATTTTAAAATGAATTTTACCATTTAACACAAGAGGCATCTAGTCATTCAGATTGAGCTTTTACTTGTGAAATGTCTTGGTAAAATGTGAAATCTTGCCCATAAACAATGTGTCTGTTCTTCCGTGTAATCATCATACCTTGCTGTCAACAGCTGCTCTTGATTTGATCCCATCCACAGCTAACATTCTCTTTCTGACTGGCATCAGTATTAGAGCTCAGAGCTGTAAATGTAACTTTGTACTTTGTATTTCAGCGATTTGAATGAAAAAAGACATAGAATGTATAACCCTCTCCAGGTTTGGTCCAACCTTGCTCATCAACATCTCATTCCACATTCTCACACTTAAGGTAGAAAGACACAAAATGCAGCAATGCTGCCAGGAATGAAAACACCTCCTACATTCGGCCGCCTGTGGACAGATCTATCTAGCTGTCAGTCCAAATGCAGCTGACTGCTTGCTTCCACTCTTGCTGATTTTTCAGCTCAGCACGATACAGATCAGTGCAGGAGCTGCGTCTGATTGACGTGTTATTCAGGAGTTAAAAAACTGCTAAACACATTTATTATTTACACTGGATGAGTTTGCACATTCAGTGTCTGGCATATACAGTACAAGTAAACAAGTATTAGAACAACTAACCTCTGGGACTTTGTGGCCTGAGTTACACCTGGTATCATTTTGTGATGCTAACCACCCTATTAATGACATCTGATCCACTGGCATTTGCAATTTTTGAATTTTATAAAATAGTTTTCCATGAGAACAGACCTACCAGCAACTGCTTCTATTTACAGAATTAGCAAGGCAGCTGAAGTTAACAGGCTAACATGGATTTTTCCTTATTCACATACTATACCCAGATACAGTTTTCATGTCAATTTTTCCCTCTACGCTATCCTATTCTTGCCTAGGAGTTCCACCTTCTCACAACAAAGAATAGGAGCAGGCAGTTCAACCCAGCAAGCAACAAATTTGCAGGGTTTTTTTTAAGCCACACTCACATTTACACCTTAAGGTTATCTCTAGAACCAGAGTCTGAACTCAGCAGCTTATTAAATATAGATATTTTGGTCAAGTGCATCTTAGCAGTGCTAAGGGGTTCAGGACATCCTCTGGATAAACACATATTGCAGGGTGTGATTTAAAATGACGGCAACATTCTAGTCCCAAGCATGCTTATACCAACGCTGCCACCACAAGTGCTGCCCTCTTTGAAGGGAGCTCTATACCTGGCCGATGATGGATGTTGTCTAGAGAACCACACTTGGAGGTCACATGGCTCAAGTCGATCTTCTTGTTCTGTATTTGCACCTGGAAGAAGCAAAGTGAAGAAAAGAGAAGGTCAGAGCTCCCACTTCTTGTGAGGTTTTACACTCCTGCTGACCTCAAACTATATTCCAATTGTGTCTTCCCTTTTCTCACTTATAGAGAGGAATATCTGATCTGCACTGTACCTTCCACTGTAGCTGCTGTTTGAAGAAAATGATTGGGTATCAGCTCAGAATGAAAGGTTGTAATTTTCTACATTCCAACACTGTGATAGCTGATTGCATGTAATTATTAGAAAACATGAGCAAGAGAGCGCAGGATACCAGACCATTAAATAGCAGTCCTTGTGTTCTGCTGTGCAGAGAACTGCTGGTGCCTGTTATACAAACCAAAGACTGAATGCAAGCTACGTCTTAAATGTCTTTTGGCACATCCAGAAAACTTGTCAGATACATTGCAACAGTGACACATGTACAGCAGTAAAGTAGGAATGCACAGTTGAAAGCGGCCACAGGCAGAGAGGAGACAGGGATGTGCAGTTAAGTGACACACCCAGAAGGTCTGAAGAGAAATCCACAGAGAGATATGTAAGGAGTGAACCGATGAGACAGCAAACAGAGTGGAGCTATAAAGCTTTAGACACAGCACAATGAACAAGAAGAGATACACCACATCCTGAGATGAATCGCTGAGACACGCCTGTGGTCAGCAATCACTTTGCCAAGACACCGATTTAGTTGATATGCTGTTTGTAACTAATCATTTGGTGTTACTTTCTCCTCTCTCACAGGGCCTGAGAGGTAAAAACGGTAGCAAAAGTGAGACAATGATGAAGATCGTGAGTCACATAACACAACACCAAGAGCACAAAGTACAGTATGCACCGTTTGGCCTGTGCATCTACTAGGATGGCCATATTGCTTTGTTAGGTTGTGGACTGGTGAGGAGCTCGGAGGCCCTCACACATGCATAACACTAGCAAAGCTATACAGCATGAGTTCAAAGACAAAAGATGAGATGTGCTTTGTGTCAGCGTGGGAGAACATCTGGCTGCAGTCTGGAACATCCTTCCAGCAATCGTGTCTCTTAGAAGTGCATTAACCCTATTGCTGATGTGTTTTATATTTGTATGGATGTGTTTAAATGAAAGACCCCATTTTTGCTGACTGTATTTTATGACATCATTAGACTATTAATGTAGCATCAGTTGTCAGCAGCATGTGGCTGTTGTAGCTGCTGCAGGTGGAGCCTGTTTGAACTACTACTACTACAGAGACAGCAGATAAATCTCATCTAGTGTTTGATTTTTGGTGAGATTTCTTTTAAAGATTTACTGAAATTACACCATGTGAGAAGTGTTCAATGAAAAATCATTCGACTATACAGAGACATCAGAAGCCAAAAAGGTTGGAAACCACTGGTTAAATCTTTACCAACGTGCTGTATTTTAAAAACTTGATGTATTATCAACTGTGCAGTAGAAAGCACATGATTTCAGGCACTGGGTCTCTTCCAGTAAGTCCATGATGTTTCTACAGGGGCCCAGAAAAGACAACCGAAACCTTGCTTCTAAAGAGGGCATTTAGAGTGTTTATGGTTAAGTATCGCCTGTGTGAGTTCTCCAACACACAAGGGAGAGTTGAGGGAGTTCGTTGCAATCTGTCATCTCACCACTAGATGCCACTAAATCCCCACAAGGGTCCTTAAATGGCTGGTGACAATTATGGGCAATCAAACTGGTTCATCGTGGCTCCCAATTTAATAACTGAATAGCACAATTTGGGAAATGAGTGAAGAGTAAGTGCCACTTCTGTTGGACAAAAAACACATTGTGCCGACTTGCATGTATATACACAGCAACCAAATTAGAATTTAATTACATCAAGCCTTTGCCTGTAGCATTCTGTTATAGTCACTTTTGACAGCACTGTCTGAATGCAAAATACTACAGTGCAATTCAAAAAAAGGGGTCTATTATTAAAGCCACTTCCATGACTGGTACTTTCAATAACTCATCCACCCACTCTGTGGCCTTGACCATCCCCCCAATTATTTGCCTTTTCACCAGTGCCTTCATTGTCGTCATGTGCTTGCTATAATAAGCTGCAAGAACTGTCAATTGTGCATCTGTGATTTAAAGTGAGCAGTCAGCCTATGTTCCACTCGTCACTTGCTGTGGGTTGACGTACAATATTTATGATGGTGTTGAGATTCTCGTATGCACTCTGACTCGAACATCGAGGAGTTTTTAGTGTCTGTGATAATCCTTACATATTGTACATGGCACCATAGCTTAAGATGAGATTAGTCTAGCCAAACAGCTAAGGTTTATTTTTCTTAATGTGGGGTAAGCAAACTCAAATCTGTTACACCAAAGTGTCTGCTGTTTTATATATAGTTATATACTATATATCAATTGGCCAAAATATTCTGCCACATGTCTCTTGAAGTTAAATCAGTTTCTGCATATATTGAAACTCCAGCGACTTTTCTCAGTAATAATAAACCATTTGGAATTCCAGCCAATGATGCCATGACTGCAAAATTGAAGAAGGTGCAAGCAGCTGTTGCCCAGGTAACCTGTGTTGTCAGGTGCAAATAAAAGGAGATCTCAACGGACCAGACTTTTCCGAGGGAAGTAAAGTCAAGAGATAAGTTCTGTCTCTTTGTTATTAGGCTTGTGTAACAGTGCATTGATAATATACATCATTCAAATCAGAAGCTGCAGATGGAGCACACACTGTACCTGCTGCCTTTGGATGACTGTAATCAGACTTAATCAAGTGCTTCATGCAGTGTGCTGCCTGCTGTGGATGAGAGATGCTGCCAAGAGGTTTGCTAGCACTAACAGCAATCTCTTTTTTGGATTAAGATGTCTACTTTCTGATGATTGTATATTACAAGAGAAAATCAGAAGCAATAAATAAATAAAATGTGTTAGTCTGATTTCTTCAGATCTCTAAGACTGTGCCTGTACCAATCATAGTGAAAGTAAATATTACAGTGCATGGCTTTGTTGGCTGTAATGTGAACTGTGTTGTGCTGCGAGGTGGCAGGCAGTAAACAGGGCAAAATGTGCTTAATCTTGATACCAAAATTACAGTGCACTGTTGGATCACTGGTGACACTTTCCCTCCTACTGCGGGGCACAGTGAGTCACCAAATTACCATTGAGGCAAAGAAGCTACTTTTGTATGTAAGATGAAATTGCACCAGTACAAAGCTATACAGCCATTTCATTCTGCTGGAGGAGGAGACACTCAGCCTTTAGCATCAAAATTCCTCGCAGGACACAAACCACCACTGGAGAATGTTGTGTTGATGAAGAGCGGTCCGGTTAATAGAACCAGCACCGCTGGGTGAATGAGTAAATGACTTGGCAATAAACTAGTAAACTGTAAAGCGAGGTGAAAAAGGAATAGATAACACTGAAGAAAAACACGTCACGACACAACACATAAATAACACTGAGACAATGGGCTTGCGGCACAAGACTCACGTTTCCACCTCCTGCTGAGTAGCCCCGCCTGTCCAAGGACCCACACCTAGACTGAACATGGCTATAGTCCAGCTTAACACTGGGGATGAGAACCTGCAGGGGCGGAGGTGAGGAATGAGGTGGGAAAAGGCTCGGGCTTTCTGGCAAAACTCTTAAACAGTTTGCATCCACCCACTGTTCAAACTCTGTCCTACACATCTGAGTTTGTTTGGCTGGAATGTGGGCACTAATGACCTAACTGCTCCCTGGATGCCCTTGATAAACATCACTCACTGGCTGTAATCACTACGCTAACAGGAGAGACCTATTGTTCTCACTACATGTCTTACAGCATGAGCTTTAACACCATGTTAGCCTGGTTTATGCACCCAAATGTATGACATCTGATGACTCGTCAGAAGATGATTCATCAACAACTGGAACATAACGCTATACATATCCTACAACACTGGATTCCATGCTAAAACAGCTGTCTAACTGAAGCCAAAACCAGTTAGTGTGCATTGCATTCCAATTAAAATTTGAAAGGAGCAAAGTAACATCAAGTTTAAAGATTGTACTGTCATTATTTAGTTTCTACATATATATTTTGAGCCAATTAAACAAAATATGAAACATTCCAGAAATCTTGACTTCACGCAGTTTGACAAGAAGAGGGACCTCCTCAAGAATGTATTAAAGCCATGTGATGAATGTTCTTTTAGGGTTTCCATTTTGCTGTTAAGCCCAAATACAAGTAACTGCATATTAAAAGCAACTAAGACTTGTGACAATTGGTTTATGGTGCAAGGATGATAAAATAGTGCTGTGATGTTGAATGACTCTGCAGCTGCTGGGAGAGAGAGCAGGATTGAGATGCAGATATTGCAGAGTCTGTACAGAAAAAATAAATACATTTTACCTGGCAGCACATTAAAAGCAATGGGAACTAACACCAGATAGAAAAAGACATAGCACAAACATAATCCACATATTTTTGCATGAGAAGAGAAAACAGGAGAGACTATCAGGTATGTGAGCCCTGAAGTGCATATTGTTTTCTTCAATACAGCGTGAACTGACCAAAAATACTGCTTTGCATTAATTCCAGCATAGGAATATGCAAAAGATTTACTGTGTGTGCATTCAGTCCCAGCAAGTACAATGTTTATGCTGTTGCTTTTTCTTCAACTAGTGCTGTTGAATAAAAATCTGTCTCATTAAACAACCCCCAAGACCAATAAAAGGACAATAAAAATTTTCCCCAGTGCTGCTAATGCAATGCTGGAAATTAGAAATAAAACCAACAATTTCTTCATTCTCTAAAGGAAAACTAATTGTCCTTGCAATATTTAATAATGGTTGATGTTTTATCATTGGTCCTTACTTAAAAATGACTTTTCATTTTTCTTTTGACCCCAACCTGATGGCAGCGCATCACAGTAAATAAACCACAAGAGCAGATGATTCACACATTTACCTTCACAGAATGTGATCAACACACCTGCAGCATAGCTTGTGACCCATGCAATCTCACGTTGCCTTGAATTGTGGGACACACTTTATAATGGAAACAAGCATTTTATACACAGACTAGAAGGTAGAAAAAAATGAACAAGCAGGGGAGAGCAAACCAAATTGCACTTTGCCTTGAGAATTACTTGTACAGACTTACATCTAGGAAAAATCAAGTACATGAAACAAACTCAAACCACTTGTGAAAATGGAAATCAGAGACATTTCGAGAGAAGGTAAAAAACTCATTTAACTCAGTGGTAGACTTGTTACTAGTCTGTCAAGACAAGACAAAATAAGCACCAGACACTGGGCTAAATCTAATACATACAACTGTACAGGATTAAATGAAAAACTAACTAAAATGAATGATGACACTGACATGGAATTTTATAAGGACATTTTTTTCTTCTTTAAAAACCCCTCTGACAAGAAGTCAAGCTACACTTGGCAGACGAAGCTGGCGGGACCTAAAATTACTTTCTAAAGGACATTTTATCATGGCAGGCATTGAGCAGCACATGGCTATGTCCATCTAGCTGAATTTTACCATCAGGTCACCTTCATGTCTGACAGCTGAGTAATTTAGGGGTTTATGGTGCTGCTCTGACAGCAGGAAACTGAGTAAAATCCAAAGATCACAGACCATTGCTGTGTTCACTTGAGTACAGGTCTGCCATTAACCCTCTGAATCCCAAAACCTGCTGCTGGATTTAAAACGCACTGGTGTTTAAAAAAATGCCAAAATTACCACATTTATCACATGTTAAAACCATAAGAACAGGAAGAATTTTCAAACAGGGATTGAACTAATCATGCTGTATGTGCATGACAAAGCTTAACTAAATTTAAGCTTAATCTAAACCACTTATTTAGGAACTAGGCTGAACTGCAGTACGTGTTTACACAGAGCAGACATTAGACAAGGATGGAAACAAATAAAAATGCAAATAGCAAATAATTATAGTATGTAGAGTTGTCTTTTTTCCAGTAACACCACCATGTTGGGCACTTGGATAAATTGTACATGATGATTTTATTTTTAAAATATATATTTCTGTAATTTTGTAATCAAAAAATCAACTTTGTTTTCTTTTCTTTTTATGACTTATTGCATTATAACTTCGTCATCCTGCACAGAAGACTGTTTTCTGTTTCCATTAAGGTGCAGGATTCGCATTGCAGGGGAAAATAAACCCACGCTAACTAAAAAAATGCAAGACGTGCAACAAATGTCCAGAAACTGCTTGAGGTTCAGAAGGTTAATATAAAATTTTACTGAGCTTTGAAAGTAATGAAGTTTTTTATTCCGATATATAAAAGGGGAACGGGAGACAAATCATAGAAAAATTTAAGTGTGAAATTCAAACTGCAGTAAGAAGACGTGGTAAAGTACAAACTAGAGTACTACAATACCACATCATTAACCTAGCCATATAACTAGTCTTCAACAGCACAACATAAAGCAGCACATAGCACATGATAAGATAGGACTTTAAGGAAAATATGCAGGGGAAATGCTTCAGACAGACTAACTATAATTAAATGTGGCCTTCACCCATCCCCTTAATCAAGGAGGGTAAAGGCAGCAGGGTACATACATTGGCCCCACGGGGAGACTGCTTCAGATTGTCCTTGGAGCTGCATTTTGACAGTGAGTGACTGAAGTCCAGCTTCTTGTTTAAAATATGAATCTATGGAGAAATACAGAGATATATGGACCGCTTGCATGGCAGCTTATCACAATATAGTTTACCAAGATTAGCCTGTCAGACTAAAGGATACTGATGAAGAGTGTACTGATAAATTGACTGCTTTAGTGAGCATGGGAGACACTGAGCATATGCACAGCTTATTTTCTGTAAATGTGATACTGACGTTTAAAAAAATACTCAATCATCCATCATCTACAGTTTATCAAATTTCTGTATATATGGTATATACACACACGTTATCACACACTGCCATGATTGGTAATAAATCATTAGCATTACATCAAAAGAAAAAAGATTGACTTTCCTTGTTTTGTTTTTTTTTTTGTATTACTGTAAGTTCCCAAAACTGAATGTAGAGGGATATAAATTGAAATCAGATAATCTGATCAACAACAACAAAAAAAAAAAAGTAGTTGTCATCACGGGGAAAGGGCCCTTCTCTTTAAAATCTGTGTATTAAAGTACTGTGGCGTACATTAAATGATTTTTTTTATTTTTTAACAACCCTTGTTGGACATTCAAGTGAATTCAGTGGGAAAAAAGCAATCTACAAGTAATGATTACTGTATTTCCATCATGGCTAAGTTGATAAACAAAGCAGAAAAACTGAATCCTGGAGTGTGCCATTAAAATAAATATGATACACATTTAAGTTAAAAATTAAACAACATATTTATGAATAGTTGATAAACTAGCTGAATAAAAAAATACTATTATAAGGACATTAAATACATTTTAATTATAATGTCTCCATGTACTTAAATTAATAAAAAGAGAATTGTGAAACCAGTCTTAATTGCCTTTAATGCCAAGTACATTGCATTTGCTTCAACATTTGCAGTCTCCATTCAATGACTGCTATATTTACAGAAGAACCTCTTTAAGTCAAAGATGTACAGCACTAAATATTCAGGCAACATCTTATCTACAAAGTAAGAGCTGAAGTTCTGACTTGCTTGATCTCAACATGACTTATTCCTACAATAGCTGGACAAACAGCTTCTGCTGCTGCTCTGTAGGCTGGACTTAATTTAGTGTTTAAAATCATCAATCAAAAGACAAACGTCTGTAGCAACAGAATTATTAATGGGTTACAAAAGAGCTTCCATGTACTTTTGCTTGAAGGCCTAATCTGAATGTAAATTGAATCAGTCATTAATGGCCTTTTCAAAAGTATCAACATATGAGTTGAGTAAAACTTCACATGGCAGACTTCCTATAAAATTAATCCACTGACACATGCTTTCAGGGCTTAATATAAAAAACAAAAACAAAGTTTGAAAAGCATGGTGCTATAATTAACAGTGTTAAAGTATACCAGCAGGTCTTGGGTCCAGGTCACACTGTGTGCCGCCGACAGACACAGAGTAACGGAGATGAAGCGCAGCACTGACTTCCAGATCAAAGAGGCCCTGCGTTTGGCCTCTGTTGGCCTATTTTGGTCCTTGTGTTTCTAAGAGGACAGTCAGTGGACAGGTCAGTGGCTGGGTGGGGGGCTTGCTGTGGGCTACGGGAGGCTCACTATATGGTGCTTACAGTAGCACTACATGGACTTTGGAGCTGCTAAGAACTACTACAGGTCAGAGGAGTTTATCACTGTCATGTGAAAACTGTTATTTGCACTTTATGTGTAACTCTTGTGTGATTTTCACGTAAAAATGGGGCCGCAGAAACACTGTGACATGTTAGAACTGAACCGGTTATTTCTGTTATCAGGTATTGTTGAAAGAAAAATGAAAAACGTTTGTGTTATACAGACACCATGAACTTAATTAACGCATCCTTTTAAGCTTAGCATGACTTGGTGAATCTAAACTAGTCAGTCTGGAACTAAAATGATCCTGTGTGTCTAATTTCTACTATTACAGTGTCATAAAGTGCAGTGTTCCGATAAGGGATCACTCACAACATATGTTTAAATTCAACAGAACCTCTTATACATATTATATTGGATTCTACTGCCAGAACTCTTTTTATTACATTTCTATTTTTGTCCTTTAAATGATATTCAGTAATAATGCATTCCCCTTTGAGGTGCTACCGTTAAATCCACTTAAGAGACGGAAATAGCAACATTTAGGCAAAGTGTTTGTCAAGACACTTCTTACTGATTCTCCTAAAACATATTATGCCTCTAAATCCCCTCAGTCATCCCATCATCAGAGCATAAAGCCACTGCCTTAAGAGGAAGATTAAATTTTAAGTTTGAATCGGGCAGCTTGTGGCCGTGCAGGAGTTGGTGAATCAGACCAATCACTCTCCTGAGACAGTCACCTCACCTCACGTCACATGCACACACACAAACACACACGCACATACACAGGGGCATGATGACACATCAAAAACGACAGTCTAATTATATTAACCACAATGCACTTGTGATTGTATAATTGTAAATGTATGAATGTTGTTAATACATTTTCATTATCAAAGCTACTAATGCAATTATTTGAGTGGTAGTGTACAGTGGATGCTACTTTCAACTTTGTGTTAACTAACAAGTTTTAGCCCAACCTTTGAAGATAGATAGCTCTTTCAACATAGGGCACAGAGTGGTACCCCTGCACTGCGTTCGTCTGCATCAATAATACAGATTTCAAAGACAACGCAATCTTTCCTGAGGTGTCATGGCTTTAAGTGAAAGACACATCCGTGATGACAAGTAACACCTTTTGGGTCCACAACAAGCAGAATTCCTCCCTTTAAGGATAGGATTTCAATTAAAAGCAAAAGAATGTTTTAATAAACTGCTGTGTAATCCCTACAGTGTACACAGATAGCAGATTCACAAAAGTGTGACGTGTTCACAGCTACACACAAGCAAACAGAAGCACAGTGGACCAAAATCTCCCCCTCAAATATTGACCAACCACTTCACTATCCACGAGACTGCAGCTAAAATCCCATCCAGTGCTGAAAGGATTGGTGGGGAGCACTGGATTACCTGCTGTCAAGGCAACCTCGCACAAATGCTCACACTGCATTAGGTGACTTTTAGCTGCGTAACACCCCAAATTGACATTCAAAATATAAAATGACAAAAAAAAAAAATAGAAAATTCCCACAAGCTGCAAAGTATTTTCTGCTCTACACACCTCCTCTATAAGAGATTCACTGTAGAAGTTAGGATCAAGGTTGCCAGAATTAATATAAATCTGTGACTTATTATGACCCAGCGTGCCTCTCTTGACACATAAACACACATGCAAACAAACAGAGAAACTGTAGTCTGCCTGTTTCTCCTGCAGATGACAGGCCAGCGTTTGGAACATGATCCCACCCTATTTTGTGGCTGACTGCACAGAGCTGCTCAGAGACCTGGCAAGTCATAAAGATGCCAGCCAAACGCTTAGATTCCTAATCAGGTCATCAGTGGAGGCTTGTAAGAGCTGATGGCTACAGACACACTGCTGTTTTCATCACTATGCTTCCTGTTGCAGCGCTGCCTCTTCGTTTCAGGCTCATGCTGGAACAAGATATTTGTCAAACTGTAGGGTATATACTCCCAGACACCCTGTTAATGCAGATTCTGCCCAGGAACGGAAAACACGATTTGAGATGCAGATTTATGTTGGCTGAATTGCTGTCCTTACTCCACAGAGTCAGGAGGAAAACTCAAGGGAAGAATACCACGTTCGGTTCTGACACTTACTGAGATGTCAAAGTTTCTATTTATTGAGATCTGAGGCTGCACAATTGCTATGTTTTGGAGCAGGATAACCATGTTTCTTTAGAATTGTGACACAGTTGGAACACTGATACGTTGGGGTGTTTTATCTGAATGATGCTGAAGCTTCTTTATGCAGTCTTTGACCATCAGGCAGCAGGGAGTCCATATAAAACTCACAGCAACAGAGCTCTGATATACTGTGCCTAATGCCGGCATATAGTGCATATGAAAACCGCTAAACTGCTAACTGTGCTCACTCATCAAACACAGAGCTACACAGACAGATAGAAATCCACTTTTTTTGTCATCTGACAAATGCACGTCTGATGTTTTGTCAGCTTTTAGTAGCGGTTCGGTTCCCCAATTCCTGAAAAATATTTCTTTTTGTGTTACAGTGACTGTTCCCTTTGCTTGTTCATGAGGCGTCTCTCTAACAGTTCACTCAAGGCAGAAAGCCTGTCATCATGTGAGAGAGCTCAATTGCTGCCGCTGCAACTGCTGCCTGCACTATAGTTTCATACTGGAACACCAGAAGTAGTCAACCATACAATGGACTGAAAGCAGCTAAATGTAAAGAACTGAACAGCTGGGTGGTGGTGATCCATGTTATTTAAATCAATGTTAGTATCAGCAATATGGCTTCAAAGAGGTTCTAGGTAAGTCTTTCATATAAATTTTCACAGGGCTTTCAGGTCTGGGAAAGCTCAACCAAACTATGCATAGCAAGTTAAGAAAAATGGTGCAAAAATCATTTTTCGAAGCTTAAATTAATGCATATTCTGTGAGACATGAATTGTGTGCCAGTATTACAGTTTTTTCACCAATAAAACACCATTATTTCTTATCTCACTTTCTTTCAAAGTGGTGGGCCAGCAGGATAATTAAATGCCTAGTAACGGACAGAGGTATGTAAGGGACAAAGGTGGGAGAAAGAAAGGCTACAGAAAATAAGCATTACAAGGCAGAAGAAAAAGATGATGTTAGACAAAAGCACACTTTAGAAAACAGTTGGACCTGTGCTGTTACAGTGGGCCTTGCTGTGTGCCAATAGTAAATGGTATTCTACAGATTTTTCTACTATATACTTTGTAAAAATGAATAAAAAGAAAAAGGTTATTGTCTGTCTCAGCTTCTCTTTCCTGTCATTGAACCCTTTGCTGCTGCTTTATGAGCTAAATTCAGAATCGAGGTAGTGTGGCAGGAAGTAATCTCAAAGCTTCCTTGTGTGTTTCTTGTAGGTTCATATGTATGAACCTACAAGAAGCGGAGACAGTTTCATTTTCTATACGTTACCTGTACTAACAAAAATAAATCTATGGCAGTTTCCATTGCTGTGTCAGGAAAAGACACACAGGAAAAAAAATATGAAAAGCAGTGGAAATAGGAGCAAGCAGCAAGCACTTTGACAGAAGCTTTAGGATTTTTTGTGGGGGGGTTGTATGAGAAGAGTGTGCTACCTGTCCTCCTTTGGGCTGATACTTGATATTCTCTGTGGAGCCGATCTTAGACTTGACATTTTTGAAGTCAGGCAGTGGCTGGTTGATGATTCGGAGCTGCTTGGGTGTGGTTGCGGGCGACTTAGGTGGGGTGCGGACCACGGCCACCTTCCTCTCCTGGGAAATCAAACTGAGGGAGCGTGGGGTCCCGGGGGTCCTTGAAGATGACGAGTAGCTGGGAGGGGTTCCTGGGGTGATGGCTGTGGAGCCAGGGGTGCGGGGGGTGGAGTGGCCACTGCGAGCCGAACGGGAGCGCACCGACTCTGTAACTGGTGGGGAAGTACATACGGATGAGAACCGGAACTGGAGGTGAGGAAGAACTTTAATCCCTGTTGTTGCATAAAACTATTTTAACAGTCTATAACAAGAACTGGATGTGTTGCATCACTATTTCAAGTGTCCTTTTGAAATTTACTCACATCCACCCAGGTACCAGTTTTCAAGTAGACATGTACAGACTAACACAATCTGTTGCAACAGCCCTGTAGTAAAAATGTTTTTGTTGCCACGACAGAGGTTTTGAAAATCCCTTCTACCTGTCATACTAGGGGCTCGTCCTGTCCTATGCTCTGCCCTCATCTCAGTGCGAAATGCTGCAGAAATGAAAAAGAGATGAAAGTTTCAGAATTAAATGACAGAGAGAAGGAGAACAAGGGTGAGTTGTGGGAATGGCTAATGGTCTTTTTGCACTCTTCAGTACAAATGCCTTGCATTCTGAATGTGTACTCGAGCAAATTACGCATCAATAAAAAAACACTGGTACACAGAGATACTGAAAGAAAGAGAGTGAAAGATGAAAACATAAGCTTATCTGATTAGTACAGAATGAGTGAAGCAAGATACAGTACAATTTATTAAGCTAGTCGGATAAAATAATATGACGGAAGAATATAGATTTCCGTAACGTTTTTTTTCTACAGATGAGTACATCTCTTATTGTCACACTACAGCTGGATCTTCTTAAAATAACCCTCATGAACATACAGTACAACTCCGGAAGTGCTGTTTAATCTCCCGGCTTGTTATATTATTAAGCAATACACAACTGGTCAGCACTGGAAAAAGCATTTCACAGAGATCTGCTGGTTTATTCAGTGTTTTTCTCTTACTAGAAACCAAGAGTTTGATTTATGTTTAAGTCTACTTAAAGTCATCTAAATTCTACTAGTGAGGACATGAAGCCTACATGTGGGTCTGCGGGGAGCTGTGGAGCCGGAGCTAGTGATAGATGTGGAACTCTCTTCGTGGTCATGGTACGGACGGCGAGTCAGGATGGAGGCGTGTCGTGGCAGAGAGGTCCTCTTGTCTGGGCTTCGTGATCCACCATCCTGTTGGAGGACATATAAAGAAGTAGATCCTCAGGCCAGTGAAGCAGATGTTAGCCTGTGACTTTTTTATTTTTTAATTAGATCTGAAACTATAAAAATTACGGACATTTTTAAACAAATCATAGTCATGTTTTTCTGTAATTTCTAGAGCTTGTGCTGCAACAGTTCCACCCTACCATCCACCTACCTTGGCTATAAGTCTCTGTAATTGTGGCGAGCCTCGAGGCTCTGCTGAGGACGGACGAGATTTATCTAATGAGACAGCCTCTCTGGATATGGAGGTGGGGATCTTTGTAAGTGTCAAACAATGGGCATGGCACTGAGATGGTACAAGAAAGAGGCCCAGCGGGTGGGTAGCATGGCACCAAAATAAAGAACACAGAGACAAAATGATGGTGAAAATAACAATGATTTATCATGCATTATCAGTGCACTCATGTCTGCTTGTTGGGATGGCAAATTAAATATTAACACCACATGTTGTGTGTGTCCCATTTAATTGAAACTAATCAAAACAGCCATTCATGCACATTCTTTGTGAAGATGATAATAAGAAGCAAAACAAAATCTAAATTTGTGAGAATACTGCTCACCGTGCTCATGCAACAGCAACAGGTTACATGACAGAACAAAGTGAGTGAATTAGAAGACACTTACAGTATGCTGTAATGACATGACATTTAAGAAACGCAGAAACTGTGTTATTTTAGTCACAATATCTGTCATTACCATGGTGGAGGAGTAAAATGGAGTCACGACCACAGCCGCTGGAGAAATGTCACAGGGTGATGCAGCACCCACTCAGTACAGTACAATAAACCCTCCAAATGGATCTGTCTTCACTAGTTGTGCAAAAACCCATTAAACATTTCACAAAAAGCAAAATGCAACCAACACGAATGTTTTCTTTCCATAAAGCACAAAGGAAAAACAGCAGCTGTGTTAATACGGAACATAGTGCAGTGTCGTTAATGCCATTAATGAGCAGAGGGAGAGGGCACTTCCTTAAACTGTATGTAATGTGTTATTCACTGTTTGAGTGTGTGCTCTACACATATACAAGCCAAGTTGTGTATTCACAGATCCATATTAATAGCCAGAGATACAAGTTTCAAATCTGTCAAACCAGAAAGCAGAGGCAGCAGACCTCACTGAAATTGGTCTTTTCTGTTTGAAGAAAGTTTCAATTTGCTTTCAGTGTCATTTTGTACTGATTGACGTTTATTTGCCTCTAATTGGCGATTCAGGCTGTTTGCCAGTAAAGCCTTCATTTGACATTTCTCTGACTGGTTCCAGAGGTCATGTCATTGTTGGGCTGGTTGAGTATACTCACCGATGCTCTGTCGCGAGACTGTCTGGCAACACTGAGAGGCTGACGACCGTCTGGTGGGGCCTCTGAGGGACAGAGACAGAAACAGACTTTAAGGCAAATCAAAGTACTCAGACGAAATACATGTGTTAACCTTCATGCTCTGAAGGAGGAGAAGCGAGAGCCTGTGAGATTTGGACAGTTATCATCATATTCATATCCTTGTGAGGATATGTGGTTATCATTACAGCATTGTAAAAATGCAGACATCAAACTTTGTATTCCCAAAACTGGCATGGTAAGCTAAATGACAAACTCAGTGTTCTGTGGGAGCTGGTT
Organism: Amphiprion ocellaris; assembly: GCF_022539595.1. Classification (NCBI taxonomy): domain Eukaryota; kingdom Metazoa; phylum Chordata; class Actinopteri; family Pomacentridae; genus Amphiprion; species Amphiprion ocellaris. The sequence goes on from NC_072776.1 coordinate 13,267,055, forward strand.
GTTTCCCCCCTTGAGAGCTCTGTTCTGCAAAGGTTTGGCAAGATATCACACAGAATGGGGGATTTTGTATTACGTAAGGCAACCCTGGAAAATAATCTAACTGGGGCAATGCAGCAGTATACTGAGCTTTCATCATCGGCGACACAGAATTCAGTTCGTCAGGGGAAAATGAAGTGCAAACTGCCTCTGGGACAGAGCAGCGTTACAGAGCCTGTGTAGTACCACGTCCACAGCACAAAACCAAGGATTACTAGTTGCTAGGCAACCATAGGATGAGAGAACCTATGTAATTTGTAAAAAGGCCAAACAGGTCAGGCAATTTACAGTTTTTGTGGAGCATAAAAACTTGCCTGTGGTTATTAAAGACAGCTTTAAAAAATGCTGGGCAATTACGTAAAAGATGAGTCTATTAATGTGACAAATCAGCAGAACAGCAATTTCTCACAAAGCACATAAAACCATTTTGCTACAAAATGGTATTGGCATGGAACAATGCATTTGAAGAGTAAATTAATATCAGCTGAAAATCTTTTTCTGCTGACCATGCTGTAGTGACAGATATTTATGCAAGCACTTGTCTGAATACATATATAAACACATTTTCAAAGAGAGGACATCAGTAAAACAGTGCTCTTAGAGAGAATTTGCAAAAACAAAAACAAAAAAACACAAAGCAAACAATAAGTTAAATGATGTCAAATGAAACATTTATGAGACAAATTTTATTGTGGTCAAATACAACGAAACATACATGACAAAAAAAACAAAAGAATGGCAACCAAAGAAACGAAATGAATGCCAAAACTAAATGGAGGCTGACACTGCAGGTAAAAGATGTAGTGTGGAACTGATGCTCTGCTGACTTTCCTGCAGAAAGCACCAGTTGTTTGACAGACCAAGGCAATGTGTCACCTGTGGGTCTCCTTCTGGGGCAGGAGTGGTGATGGATGGGTCGGGTCTGGCGGACTGCTGGTTTCATCGCACTTCTCTTGGATGGGGACTGACTCTGAGTCTCCATTTTTTTGGTAAGCTCAGTCTTCCGTATCACAGCTACATTATCAGAAGAAACAAGGTCGTTGACAAAAACAGAGGGATGCGACAATAAGCAGGGTTATTTGTTGCTCTATGTCAAAAATATGCATAAGTATACAAAAAACAGATGACTGATGTGTAGTTATACCCCCATTCTCTCACATATATGCAATTGGTGACTATAACTACGTAAACAATCCTTGCATAAGGCTGTGCAAATGTTTTGTTTTTTTTATTCTGTATAGAACGTGTCCATTTATGTTACTCTGGTGATTGTAATACAAGAAAATGTGCTATCATATCTTAAATCACCGTCAGACTTTTGATACGAATATAGATAAAGATATAGATATAGATATAGACATTATTTGCTAGTATGGGGGTTAAACCATAACATGAATGCATATTAAAACCTTTTTTCTTCTTGATTTCCTCTCTGGGGATGTAGACAGGTTCTTTGCGGACAGGTTTGCGTTCGGGTGTGGAGATTCGTCCTTTAGGCCGGCCACCCTTGGTCTTGGGTTTAACAGGCTTTTCCTGTTTCTCTGTCTTCCACTGTTGCGTCTGCTTGTTCTGGACCACAGCAGGCTTTCTGACTGGACTAGGCACCTTGGGCAAAGGCTCAATCTGCTCTGTTGCCATGCTCTTATCATCATCTGTAGTGTGGCAAGACAGGGCATGAAAAACAGCAGTCAGTTTGTGTATTTGAACCAGAGCAGGGAAAAAACATAAAAAACAAACATTTATTTTTTAAAAAGACAGACGAAATCTCACCTTGTGTGTCAACCCAGGAGCTGTCAAGGATGGAGTCGTCCATTGTGGTTTCATCTCGATCGTAGCTTTCTGTCGGTCCTTCTGTTTCTATGGTCTGAGCCTCCCTCTCGGGGGAGGCTGGGGTTTCAGGAACATCACCCACCTCCTCTAGACTGGCGGGCTCCATGTCTGCTTCCTGGGCCAGCTCAACAGACTCCTCCTCTTCCTCCTCCTCCTCCTCTTCGTCTTCTTTACGGGAAGCAACGCAAAGGGGTTCAGCCTCAGGTGGACCTGAGAAACGAACGCTGTGCCCCGGTTCCTCAGCTTCATCGATGGTCTGGACCACAGTGATAAAATCATCTTCAACTGTCACCACTGATTCGATGGCAGCGCGAGTCTCTGGAATCTCCTTCGTCACCTCTGCCCCAGCTTCTGCTTTCTTTAACACGTCTTCCTCAGCCGTTTGTTTCAGGTTTTCAGCCTCCGTCTCAGCAGGTTTTATATCTTCTTTTTCTTCAGGCTTGTCTGCAACCTTTTTGTCCATCTCAGCCAATTTCTCAAGCTCTTCCTTCTCTTTCAGTTGCCTTTCAAGCTTTTCTCTCTCTTCCTTCTCTCTTAACTCTTGCTCTATTCTTTCTTTCTCTTCTATTTCTTTCCTTTCTCTCTCCTCTTGCTCTAGTCTTTCCCTTTCTTCTCTTTCTTTCCTTTCCCTCTCTTCTTTCTCCTTCCTTTCTCTCTCTTCTTTTTCTTTCTTCTCTTTCTCTTCCTTTTCTTTTATCTCCCTCTCCTCTTTTTCTTTTTTCTCTTTCTCCAGTCTCTCTCTCATTTCCTGCTCTTTCTGTTCTTTCTCCAACCTTTCTTTTTCTTCCTTCAATATCCTCTCTGCTTCTTCTTTTTCTCTTTCTTCTTTCTCTCTCCTTTCCTGTTCTTCTCTCTCTTTCATTTCCCTTTCTTTCTTTTCTGCCTCTTCCCTGATTTTCCTTTCTTCTTCTTCTTTCATTTTCTTCTCAGCTGCTTCCTTCTCTTGCTCTTCCCTCTTTTTTCTTTCTGCCTCCTCTTTCTCCTCTTTGTTTATTCCTAACACTGGTGATGGAACTCTTTTGGGGGAACCATATACTTCTCTTTGTTTCAGTTTGGAAGGTGAGAGCACCGGAGAGAGCAGTTTGTCATCATCGATGTTACTCTCCACTGATGAAGCAGGTGAAGTTTTGACAGGCCTGGCAATTCGGTCCTTGGCCACACCAGTCAGCTGGTACACATCTTCTGCATCCACTTCCTCATAGGCTTCCTGGTGCACCAGTTTCACCTTCTCTCGGAGCTCCTGCAGTTCTCGCTCCTCCTCCAAACTGAGAGGCCTGTCCTCCATCTCCAATTTGCGGATCTGCCTCTCATAGTCAGCAATCTCAGTTTCTGATGCCGAGCCTTCACCGCTGGCTTGTCGCTCTGTCTCACTGCCTGACCTTCCACCTTCTTCTAGAGTCACAGTGACAGTTGGTGTCACAAAAGTCTCACTTGGCTGAATCAGTGGTGTCTCACTTACAATCTTAACAGGCTGATCATCTACAACATCTTTGCCTTTTTCTTCCACAGAATCTTTTCTTTCTTCTTGCTTTTGCTCTTTCTCTTCAGCTTCATCAGCAACTTCTGATGGCTGGATCTTGTCCTCCACAGATGTATCTCTGACTGCTAATTTCCTTGCCTGCTCAGCCACTTTCTCCTCCAGGACAGAGGGAGTGAAGACTTGTGTGGCAGTGTCTGTAGGGCTGAACACATCTGCAGGGGATGGCATGGGCCCTGAATATTCACTGAACACACAATAGCCCATCTCTTCCATCTGGCTGTCACTCTTTCTAGGTCCAGGACTCTGTTCCCCTGATATTAGACTGGCCAGTGGGTCATCAGCAAAGGGAGAAAAATCAGCTTGAATTGACTTTCTCCTGGTGATTTCTGGGTCAGTGTTTTCTGATGCCAGTCTGGAACGGGTACCAGCAAGGTCTAGCATCTCAGGTAAGTCTTGCGCCATCACTGTGCCGTTTTTATAGTTGCTCTTTGGGAGCTGAGGTGACTCTGGAGACTCTGGTTCAGGGCTTGACTTTGAAGGTAGTTCAGTGGTCCTTGGAGGGGATGAAGAATCTGATGTGATGGAAGCTGCAGTCTCCAGGATCAGGGGTGGGAAAGACGGAGGCTTATCCACAGAAGGTGTAGTAACTGGAAGGTAGTCTGCTGACTCATCTAGACTTCCACTAGTATAGGACATGATATCTGTGGCTAGTGGAGAAAAGTTCCTAGGTCTGCCTTGCCCACTCTGATCCATTGCTCCAATGGTGATGTTAAGTGAGTAACTCCTCTGTTCTAAGGCGAGTTTTCCCGGGGAAAGTCTGCAGTCATTACTTCTGTCAGGAACTGTAAACACACTAGTGTCTTCTGTCGTACTTTTTGTAGTTTCAGGTTTATCCTGAACTTCAGCTAGTGTGCTGTAGCTGATATCCTGAGACCCAGAATCGACTGTAATCTTCTGCTCGCCAGATCTGCTCAGTTCATAATAACCCTCACCCTTACTGTGGGGACCTTCATCAACTTCCATGGCTGACGTTTCAAAATATGCTGACATGCCAGACCTGTCGCTTGCGTCTCTTGTTGAGTCTCCACCCTGGACTTTGACTCCCATTGAAGAGAAGTCAGAAGCAGCACCAATGCTGCTGAACTCCACCACCTCCACTGATGGCTGTTTCTCAGACACGGTGATCGGCTCACCATATGTAGGCTGAAGTGTGAGTGACCTTACGGGTTCTTTGGCTTGGTTTCGAACATCTGGAGGTACAAAGGATGGCATATCCATGGTGGGGCTCTCTGGTACAACTCGTTCACCAGCAAAAAACCCTTGGATCTGTGGCTCAAAAAACTCCTCTGGGCGTTTCTCCGATCCAATGCTGTCTGGGCTCATGGACCCACTGTCTTGCTTGTCTGAGTCCATCTTTAAAGCTGAAAGGATATCTGTAAGTTGGCTGTTTTGATCACGACAGAACAATATTGCTTTAGCATGCCGCAAATGAGATATTTACTGAGCTAGGGACTGGGAAAGCTATCACAGAAACAGGCAAAGCTCTCCTCAGAAACTTACAGCACAATGATACGGCCATCACTGAAGAAGTACGGCGAGATTATGGTGTCCACCACGTCACAGATGGATGAGAACATGGGATGGTGTGTGACGGAAAGCCGGCATGAGGCAACTGTGATGCTGATTTATGGGAAATAAGCAGTAACAGATGGAGGGGATATCCATGCGGTTCTTCAAAATATCAGATACAAAAATAAATAGCATTTCTGTCATTCTTTGTAATGAAACTTTTTGGTTTTTTTCCCAGTTAGCTGTTAATATTCAAATAGTTTCATTAAGATCAAATCAAGCATAATGGTGCTCAAATTTCACTATGTCAATGACAGATTATTAGCACATATATAGAAGAACCTTGCTGTTGAATGACAAAGAAATGCCATACTTTCACCAGCTACAGGTGACAAAAGTAAACCAAAGAAAAACAAATGAGTTGGAATTTTGCCAATAAAGTAATGCATTTGATGAGATATGTTTCAACAGACAACTGTACCACACTGAACATGAGACAGCCAACACAAAATCTTCTGCAAACTCTGCACTGATATTAAGAAGTGCAATGTATGTTTAGTAAGTATGATTCATGAATACAAGTGCGTAGCACTGGCATACCAGCACCAAGCAATGTGTAAACATAACGAGAAACTTGTAAGCTTATAGACGGTTTCAAAAAAATAAAAAATAAATTAAAAAAGCACTGTTAGCGTCACTTCATCATACCAATACGAAACGGCCGGCCCCGAAAACCACAGCAAGTAAATGAAAATACAAGCGAAGATAACACACAATAAAACCAGGTTAAGGTAAAACAATGTGGCTTTTTTCACCAACAAGCCTGTGTTGCCTTGCAGCCACAGCAGAGCGCAGGGAGGATTACTTGCCATTCCATTTGAATTAAAATGCTTATGTTGTACGCTTCCTTGCGTTCTTATACAGTGGACAATGCAGTAGCATGCAGGCAGGGAGAGCAGAGGGCAGGACACACCTGTCTCAGGGCTCTCCTCACCCTCTGCTTCCTCCTCCTCCTCCTCCTCCTCTCTGTCCATAGAGCTCTCTGCAGCAGCACTAGCTGCCTCGGCCGGCTCCAGGTCAAGATCCTGGGCCTCGTCTATGGCCTCTGCCTGCTCTAAGGAGTCAGCCTGGGGGCTGTCCAGCTCGGGCTCTTCCCCACTCCACTGCTGCTCATCAAGAGCTGCCTCGGATTCTGGTGCCTCTGCACTCTCCTCCTCCTCTTCCACCTCCTCCTCGTATTCAGCTGTAAGAGCCTCCATGGTCTCTTCTTCTCAAAAACAGGGTGAAAGGGGGACACATTAAGACTACAGGCAACACAGACTTGGGTTATGTGAGAACACAACTTGTGATGGGACACTTTCAGCTCTAGGAAAAGATGGCCTAAAGTGTTTGTCTGTTCACGCATATGGGTACATTGCACATACAGTAAGGGGTGTCGATATGTGATTTACTTTTCATTCTGTGAGTGTTTTTTAATCATACATTTCTGCTGCAGGTGCTCAATGTACCCAGTATGTAAGGAAACTATAAATATACACTGGTTCAAGGCATGCATAAGATTTTTTTTAAAATTTAGAATTATTTACTGCACAATTAAGAATCCTTATGAAATTATTATATTGGAAAATAAAATTTAAAAATGTAATTATTTCCACTCCTCTATTTCTCTTGCACCAAACAAACCTGAAACCCAGACTGACCTACTATCACTGATGGCTGCGGCTGTTTAAAGAAAATGAAAAAACGACATGGTCTAAAATTGTGCTACTATGAGACCCTTTTGTTCCAATCTCTACCAAGTGCCCAGGGTCATTAGAAAGGGTCACTTTGAGGAGCTGCAGTACAGTAAAATAAGTGCCTATGATTCCTGATATTGCATTGGGTTGGATTTTAAACTGTATAATGGTCAATGTGGGGTGTACAGCTTTTATCAATACAGACATTCAACCTCATAACAAGAAATGATTCACCAGTGGTTATGCTGTGCACCCAAACCTTGTCCAGTTTTTGCTAGTTTAAACATCATATTGATTTATGAAACACTGGACCGGGTCTATGCTGTCAGTCGGTGAGGAAAAAGACAATTTTAACAACTGTAAAGCAGCTGAAGGAAAAATAAAATGGTAAAATTGCATGTTCAGAGTTTTAAAAGCATAGATAATGCCATTTAGAAATAGATCAATATATCTTTGGAATATTCTTAGGTCTATCAATGCTCATAATTGTGTTCATCTAGCTTGAACATGCTGATGGGCAGTTAATTATAAGAGGAGTTAAACTGTAACAACATACAGTAAGTTTTTGAAAAAGACAGAGTTTTAAAGAAACATTCTGTATGTTGTACTTCTGAGCACAACAAAATCTTTTAGCCTGGATGGTTGTATAAAGGCCAAGGGCATCAGGGGAGGGGAGTAGGGAAGCAAAGTTATATAAAATAGCCACAAAATGGAAAGGGCTCTCACGATTTCAAGTAATAAATCATTGTTTTTACAGTTTTACATTACTAGCTCTATAACTAAACTATTACAACTGGTTGAATAAATAGCTTGACATACTACTTTTTGTTAGAATTAAAAAAAGAAAATAGGACTCTAATGGTGAAATATCTCAAACAGTTTCTGTGAACACTGTCTATTTTTCAAATGGTTAAATACTGGCATGTAACATGGCTAACTAGCTATTACTTACATTGTTAGCTTAGAGAAGGAGTTCAGTCTGAGAACAGTTACAAAAACTAAATCAGCCAGAGATCCATCACGATTGTCGTCTCACGATACTACTCATTATGTAAATAATAATGGTTACGAGCAAATAAACGTGTAAAAAAAAAAAAGAGAAAATAAAATAGCCAATTTATTACATTATAGGCATTGTGCAATATTGCACTGATTTATGAAGGATTTAACACACAATGTTTCACAAGCAGTAACTTTTGAAACATGTTTCTTAAGAGTGTTTTCATCCATTTTCTAATGAAAATTAAGCTTCATGCTAGACTAACACTTTCAAAAACCATAATAGCTCAAACTGAGTTATTATACCACATGACTCCTGCACTCAGAGTGGGTTAGGAGTCTAATCCAGAGGTTTCATATGTTTTGTACATCAAAGGATTGGGATTTTAGGCTTCCAAGGTTAGATTTTTAATCTTTATACTTTCTCAGTGAAGGGGGAAGACTAAGATGGACCTCCATCTTAATCTTATGCTCAAGAAAACCTGAAAACTGTGATGGAAATAATGTTCTACAATCTTGCAGTGAATACTTCACATGATAATTCTAATATGCTAAAAAGGGAGATTTTAGATTGTGTATATTTTCTTAAATGCATTTCAATGACTTAATTACTGATGACTCTAAAAAAAACACTCCAGGTGAGTGGAATTGTTGGGACATGGCCTAGATTGTTGAACTAGTGATGCGGGTGTATGTGTTGGAGCTGAAAGTCTTCCTTGTTGCCACAGCGAGAGTGTAAGAGTGGGTACGAATGAGTGTAGAGGGTCTGACATAGTACAGCAGGGTTAAAGGAACGAGGGGTCTCGAGGAATGAACCAAAATACAACTCTGAGAGATGATTGGCATAGAGAAGTTTCTGTGCATAGAGGTTATGCACAGTGTCTCTGAGACAGTTATGAAAGCCATGGACCTTAGGTCATGTCTCAAAAGTCAACCTTGCAGGCCATGTGGTCTTACTGATGAGAATGTCCACTGAGTGACTCACAAAAAAACGCCGGATTTTAGAGACATCATTGCTACGTATTAGGTCAACGGCATGGCAACCACAGGTAGCAATGGCTTTGGGTAAAATAAACAAAATAAAACAAAATGTGACTGTTAAATAAATATATTGTTAAATTTTGAGTGAACATACATCACAAAGACACACAAACGCACACAAAGACAGACGAAGAGACGAAGAGACGGACTGACGGACGGAGAAACGGAAGGACGAAAGAAGGGAGGGATGGAAGGATTAGGAGGTCAAATCACAGAAGGAGAGGAAAGAAAAGGAGAGGAGATGGTAAGGTGGGGAAATGGCAAAGAGGAACCATGCGTGGTTCACCTTCAATCTGTCTAAAGGCCACGGCCTGCCCTGTGGGGCGAGAGCCCGAGTGCGTCCACTCTGGGCTGAACAATGGGTGCTCATAGTACTCCTCGTCGGAGTGGTAGGGGTCGTCCTCGGGCACGGAAACTGAGATGGAGGGGGCGAGGAACTTGCACCTCTCCCGAGAATTTTGGAAGCGGCGGAGAGGGCCCGCCTCCTCCTCATCCCCTACATCTACAAACAAGACAGACACAAGGAGAAGAACTGCAGGGAAATCTGGACACAGACTGAAAGAGAGAGAGTGAGGAAGAGGGAAGAAAAACTAAAGAAAAACAAAGGAAAAAAATATTTCAAAAAATGGAGAACATACCAAAGAATGACCATCTTAAAGGTGATTTAACAAACAATCTAGCACTGAGTCCTTCTATCTTGTTTTGATTCTTTTTGATTTCATGTCAAAACACTAACAGTACAAAACATTTGCATTCATTTTTCATTTATTGTGTTTTTGATTTCTGTAAACTCAAAATTTTAAAATGTCAGTTTAAAAAAATATTTTCAAAACCAGTCAAAATGCACCACATTTATATATACTTTGAACATTAAGGGATTATTTTTCTTTTCGTCCTTTGGCATCAGTTGAAAGTGTGAATTAAACTGCACAGAAAATAGAAAATTAGAAGCAGAAAGTGTCAAGTGTCATGGAAGTATAGTATCTTAACCAGTAAATATTTCAGGAAGATCACTGGAATAATTTATGATCATTTTCTCTTTTTTGGCTTAGCTCCTCAGTTGTAAATTATGGACACTAGCTTGAATTGAAGATCATTCTAAATCAATAATCCAAATGGAGTCAGCTGTGGTCCTTGAAGTTTTGGGAAATAAGTGATTACAATGTTCTTTGAATCCATAAGTGACTTTTTTAAGATGGACATTTTTTGCAGTAAAAAAGGGGTTGGGGCATGAGGAGAAAACTTAACTGAAAAAGAGACAAATTTGAACAGCAACAAAAAACAAAAAAGATTCACCAGAGAGGGGAATGCAAGAAGGAGACAAGGCTTATTTAAGAGCAGGAGAGACATAACACACACAGGACAGAGACAAGTAGACAGTGACGAGCAAATCAAAGGTAACAAAGCTTTGGGGGCCAGCCATACTCTGAGACCAACAAAAGGAGCAAATTGCATAATTTGAGAAAGATTTTGGTTTCAAGTACAAATGACAAAAGCTAAAGAAGAGACATACAACATTAAAAGCAAACAGTTACAGCAACAGTTAAAATACTTAGGTAGCAGTAGTTGTTAGTCAGGTTTGTATGTGTGTGTCTTGCCAGCCAATAAAACACTGCACCCAGTCAAAGACACCATCTGATCAGCATTTTGGAACTAAACACTCCCATGCCCTCCAAAGATCAGAATTTGATCTTGAAATATTATTCAGAGAAGCGTCTTTACGATCCTGAGGTGACTAAGCCTTCCAGAAACTACAGACAAACAAATACAACAACAGCCCAGACGACTAAACCTCTTTGCCACTGTTCAACCTCTACTACCAAGACAAATTACCAACCGGGACAACTGGGAAAGCATTTGAAGAAAAATTATTTTTAGACTTTAGTTATATAAAAATCTAAATTAGGTATTTTAAGTTATTTATGATAATGGCATTCATAACCTTCTACATCAGAATGTAAACTAACACACTCATGTTACGCATTTAGATTAGATTTGGACCATTCAAAGTGCCTTCATTATATTAGCCAATTTTTTACTGCCTTACTTTCATTATAAGGCTTCACTCTTTCTGATCCTGTGGCTTTACCTTGCAGGAAGCGATGTGCAACATTTTTTGAACTAAAATTCTTCCCTATAGCCACAGCCAAACAAATACAAGAACAAACAGCAGACAATGACGACAAACACAACACCATGATCACACATGCAAACTTAAGACATAATTCAACCAAAACGACAAACAACAAGAAGTTGGAGGGTTACCTAAAATTGGCTGTCATATTAGTGTGTTGGAAGACAGCGAGGTGCAGAGGTTAGAAAGTGGAATGGAAGAAGAGGATGATAAAAAGAGTGCACTTGGTAAAACATATCATGCATGTGAGTGCGTCTTTCTTTCAAGATAAATGGTGATGGCGATGAAGGTTCTAATTGTATCTGTTCCAGGTGTTCGATGAGGACGAGGTAGTAGGATTTCAGAGGAAAGATGACAGAAAAAGGTGAATATGTTCCTGATTTTAGCAACTCTGGTAGGTCTCTGAAACGGGTATGGATGTGTGGTTTCTCCCCTGGAGGCGGGGCATGTCCCCAGAGGAGGGGGTACTCCTAGTACTGACACACACCAGCAGCTCTCCAATGTGCTGGTGAAGCCAAAACTCCAGTAAAAGAGAAGCTACAGCGAGGAGAGAGAACGAAACCACACTCTCGTCCTTTACAGACATAGTCTTGTATATACACTACTCTCGGCCTACCTTGCTCCAGAGGACCAAAGTGTTCGGCAGCAGGTGATGGGGGAGGAGAGGGAGGCAAATTGGTGGTGTCTTCGACTACAAAAGGGAGACAGAAGGAAGAGGAGGACACAGTATATAAATCACACAATGTAAAAGACATCAAGCATGTGCTGCGATTCATCAACATAAAACTGAGAGCGATACAAGTACAGTAAAGGTAAGACCAGCACTGACACTGTTAGGAAAATCTGCAATTTAGCTGAATTTTTTGTGTGTTCTAACATGAAGCCCTCAAGAACAGCAAATGAGTAGTTTAATACTTTTTGGAAAATACATTTATTCATGTTTATGCTGAGAGCTAGATGACAGGGTCATCACCACTCTAACGTTTGGTAAATACTGTATGTAGCTGGAGAAGCCAGTTAGCATTAAGACTGAATGAAGGGGAAACAGCCATTCTTTAAGAAAAATCAACAATTTAACAGAATTTTTACTTTGTATTCAGAATTTTTTTGCTGTATTTTTGGAATATAAAAAAATATTGGTACAGTTACAAAACTAGAAAAAAATGTATATGTCATATATGTCAAAAACAAACATACAGACTTCCTTCCTACACTCTGCTGCTAACTCTTTCCATACCTTCACTTCAGTGACATCTAAATATGAAAGAGGCAGCTTTTAGATATCGATGGTTGCAGGATCAGCAATAAAAATTTATAACTTTGAATGACCATCAAACTTTTTATTTTTGAAGAACATACTGTTAGGTTACATTTGTCATAATTTTTGTCATAATTTTTCAAATATTTCCTTTTTTTCTGGGCTGCACAGTGGCTTGGTGGCACTTTTGCCTTGCAGCTAGAAGATCCCCGGTTTGCGTCCCTGCTTTCCCGGGATCTTTCTCTGTGGAGTTTGCATGTTCTTCCTGTACATGTGTGAATTTTCTCCAGGTACTCCAGCTTCCACCCACAGTCCAAACACATGCTGAGGTTAATTGGTGAATCTAAATTGTCCATAGTTGTGAATGTGAGTGTGACTGTTTGTCTCTTTGTGTAGCCCTGTGATAGAATGGTGACCTGTCCCTGCCGAAGTCAGCTGGAAAAGGCTCCAGGGGATGTGGCCTCTTTCAGTAGGATAATGCACTGTGTCACAAAGCAAAAATGGTTGAGGAATGGTTTGAGGAGCACAACAACAAGTTTGAGGTGTTGACTTGGCCTTCAAATTCCTGAAATCTCAATGCAATCGAGCATCTGCGGGATGTGCTGGACAAACAAGTCAGATCCATGGAGGCCTCATTTCATACAGGAAGTAAAGGATCTGTTGCTAACATCTTGGTGCCAGATACCACAGCACACCTTCACGGGTCTAGTGGAGTCCATTTGGTCCATTTGGTCACAATGTTATGTCTGATCGGCATATATATCTATATATGCACTGGCAATTACTATCGCCTAGTTCTTTCATATGTAAATATCATTCATGAAACACTAAAAAGCCCCAAAAGATGGGAAAATAGATTTTGATTGAAAGAAATTATTGTACTTTCATGAAATGATTGCTTCCCAATATTTTACAGTATTTTTTGGTACCCTAGCTTAAAATATTATTTTTTTTAGTTTTTTCACATTTTAAAGCATGTCATAAAAACATACTTATAGCATTTAGCTGAAGATACACGAAGACAACCGAACTTCCACAACACATTCTGCTTTTCCCAGCATGATGTTAACTCTTTCTTTCAGCAGCCAGCCTAGATCCTAGCTGCACAATAACATTGTCTCTTCTCTGTCTCGACTGTGTGAATTTGATGTGACTGTTTACTCCGTACATATGCTGTATTATGACAAAATAATGAAAAACAGCAACAACTTTTGTGTGTGTGACGTAATGAGATTGACTCCTAAACATCAGGTGGGCAGTCCCTGGACAGCACAATGAATGGGCCTGTCCAGGATGTACTCGGCCCCTCACCCAGTGCCAGCTGGTAAGGACCACTGAACAGGAGATATAATTTCTCCACGGCTACTACAGTGCAGTACTTGTACAATACAACTGTGCTGATATGTGTGTCTCACCTGATGGCAGCCTTTGAGTTTCCTGTTCTCCCTTCAGTACTGCCACTGCCTCTGCCGTCACTTCCTGCACAATCCGCGCCGACACTTGTTCTGACCAGACACAGTAACACAAACACAGACGCACAAGATCAATGCCATTTTTATTCAAAGAAAATATTAAAAGGGACTATCTTAAATTAGATACGTTCATAGAATTAATTTGGTTTAAAATTCTATGCTGGCTTGAAAAAAAGTGCACAAAAGCCCCACAGTAGCCTCCAAATTCAAACTGTTGTGAGAATGTGAGGCTGGGTGTTGCTGGAGGATAGCATGTTAAAATTTGACATACATATTTTTTTTAAAACAGTCTAATCCTCCATTCATTTCATTTTTCTCTATTTTTGAATCATTTCCCTCAAAATCTGAGATGAAAGGTTGTGTGAGTGGGCTGGAATTGTTTCTATAACTGCAGCAACACAAAGGCTGCTGGTAAAGACTGTGAGTGTCACCATAGAAACCCAAAATCCTTTAAAAAGTGCAAGCTAAAAATGAGACTAAAGACACATAATTTCCCAAAATGAGTTCAATTTTGCCCTATTTTCATCATACTGGATGAAATAAGCTATTTTATTTGCAATGGTCTACACTTTTTATTATGCCTAAAAAAAAAAAAAATGCAAAATTTAGAAAGAAGGATGCTGAACTTGCAAGTGTGAAGTAAGATTGCATTTGAAATTTTTTGTCTTTTTTTTTGAAAGGGATAGTAGAAATATAAATTAGAGTGTATAATTTGGAGCAAAGTGTTCTGGCCAGAATGAAAGTATGTCTGGGGGCTGTAATTTCATCGCATGTGTCTTTATCACTAGGCTGACAGCCAGATACATAGTATTTACAATGGACTGTAGAGCATTCCATACAATGAATCATCTGTGGGGAAACACGGCAACCATTAGTGCTGAAACACTTGACCTTGACGGCTTAGTACTTTTGAACAGTGTCTGTACACCATAAAACTCAACAACATATATTGTTTGGAGTCCATTTGCAAAAAGCTTCTAGTCTCTAATGCTTCTTTTTCAGCCAACTTGGGTGAAATTTGAGTGAAATAAAATGGGCTGTTTCAAAATGGTTAGAATGACTGCATTGGACTGTGAACAGTCAACCTACAGATAACTATTATTGCTCGTGTTTTTCTTCTTCTATTTAAAAACCAACGTCTGTGAAAGTTTATTTTTTTGCCTTGTTAAAGTGTCAGTGTATCTTCAGAATTAGTTTCCAGTTTAACCATATACAGATGGAATATTGTATTATTACATTTTTGATTAAGGTAGAGTGTTTTTTAAGTGTTTGAGCAGAAATGTAAGCAAGCAGAGAGAGGTGATCCAGACAGACTTTCGAAAGGAGTCATGAGTGTAGAGTCACATCCAAGCCGTTGTAAGGTGAACTTCTAAATATGTAACTTTGACACACAGAGAAGAGCTTTTAGATGTTTCATCAATGATCAGAGAAATACTTTAATGTAGATTATCTAGTTCTAGTCCCTCTAGAGGTGACTGAAGTGCAGTTTCAGCTTGCAGGTGTTTAGAACATATAAAAATCAATTTTTGCAAGAAAACTAAAGTAATATTAGACTTGCACTGTTCTTGACAAAACTAACATCTAGAGGTTGTCAACACTCTCTGGCTGTGTAACACTTGGAGGCAGCAGGTGCTAAACGAGAACTGGAAAAGCCTCAAGCTGAACTGACCACGACCAAAACAGTTTTTAATGTTAAAGAACTAAATGTGTGAAAAATAATGTATGCAGTTGCATTATTTTGTTTTGCCCAACTTAGAATCCCAATAAAGGCTATTTATCAACCAGTCCAATAGCTGCACATTTAAGTTTGTCTACCCATTTATTTTAAATAGCGCATGGTATGCAGGGAGACTGCAGATTCCTATTCAAAGCCTACATTTGCATAGGAACAGTGGTTATGTAGGACTGGGTGGCAGTGCTTTTTTACCGCTGCCATTTCAGAACCTTTTTTTTTTATCCGACATCACCCACACATCAACACAAACAAGCTGGCAGGCGTACACACACCCGCAACAACACGCACACACTTCTTCCGGGAACACTTAGCACAGCCCACTCACCAACTCGAAGCAGCCATTTCCCATTTTCAGTAGCAAAGTGCAATAAATGTGTACCACCTATTCAGTACTTCCAGGCAAAAATCCTTTCTTGTAAAATTGAAAAACAGAGGAAAGGTGTCGACGTCAGACCCACTCAGTGGCTTCAACATCAAACAACAACCCCTCAAGCTTACACGAGGGGTAAAATAACACTGTAGATTTCTGTGAATGGTTCAGTTTTCTGAGTGAGACAACACATTCAAAGAGAGTGTCTGAGATTTTTTCATCATTTTCATGTTTGCTTTTTTGGTGGTTTAAAATATCAGAATGACATATTTTTGAAAGGAAGGCTTCGAAATCACAATGAATAGTAGGTTTGTTCATGGAACACCATCCAATACAAACTCATTTTAGGACAGAAGATGGATTTTGGTGAGAGACTAAAGCAGGATTAATAATCTATCCAAACAGCATGCCTTACACACCTTTCTGATGTTGGACTGGCCAGCTGTACAGAGGTGAGTGAGGCTCGAGGCACTTATTTTCACTTTATAGCTCTCTATTTGTGGCATTTTTCTTGTAAACAACCAAATACAATACTACTAGTGTGTCTCTGAAGAGTGTGACTGTCTGAAATTTGCACATTTCCTGTTAAAAACTGGGATTTTTTTCATTCCACCTTCCTGTGTGACCATAATATTGCTTACAAAAACAGTAAAACTATTTCTGACTCATCATATTTTAAGAACACTTTAGCTTTCCTGAGGTTACATCTTAGCCCAAATGAAATGGAAAATCCTTCAGGCAATAGTCTTTTCACTGTATATTTTACTTCATGTTCAAGATGTAGCTATAGGTAAGAATGAGGCAATGCACACTTTGCTTAATTATTTTGTTTATATTGTTAAATAAGACATTATATATATTTAGCTTTAAAATTGACAAAAGTACAAAAAGTCTTAAAGTTGTCTGTTGAGATAACAAATTAAAAGCAAAAAAAGAAGAGGTAAAAATGGACACAATTCCAACTAGAGCACTCCAGCTGTATTCTCCAGATGGTCTTTATGTATAATAAATAAATAAATGCACATAAATGCCATCTCTTTCAGACAAACAGCGCAGTGTTGAGAAGCTACATCGAGGGCAGTGGTTCACTCAGAAATCATTGATTTTTAGTTTGACAAACAAATCTACTAACATGCACATTCACAAATCAGGAGCACTGTAAAAAAAACGACCTTGTCACATGCATAGAGCCGACTGTCAGTGATGAAAACTAACTTTGTTTGGCTCAGCATCTCCCTGACAAAGTGATGTCAAATGACAAAGCAGTCTGCCTGTCCTTGCCTCTGACAGCAGTATAAAACACATCCACAAAAACTTGCTTTGATTTACAGAAAGGCTGCATTGCATCTCTTTACCTACATCAACATCAAACGCACCAGCTCACATCCACACAGACATACGCTGTCAGTAAATCAAAAAGTGTGCATTACCTGTATGACTGGCTGGCTGAAGCTGAGAACGCTCCCTCTCTGAGCTGAGACTACAACTGGAAGCCCCGAGTCAATGCACAGCACAACCAGACTGCCACACACGCACGCACGCACGCACGCACGCACACACACACACACACACACACAGCAGGGCTGAGAGGGCACAGAAAGAGCAGGAGTGCTGTTTGGTTTGATACCAGTGCTCCCAAAATGTGTAAAGCAAGGGGTTGCCATGGCAACAGACTGGTGGGCCACTGACTTGGGTCCATACTTAATTCAGATGCGAGCGACATGTCACGGTTCTTTCAGCCTCTGTCTCTGCGGCCGTCATTAAATAGGAAATGATGGCTGTAATAGTTTTCAGACAGATGACTTAAATCTGAATTAACTTTTCAGCCCAGATTTTTGCCTGGTGAAATGAAATTCTATTTCAATTTTTTCTAGTGCATCACATTGAACCATGAACATTGAGGGAAAGATAATATTTATTGCTATGAAGACCAGTTATTTATATTTCAAAAAAAAAAATCAAATAAAATAAGCCTGTTACAAATTGAATGTCAAAAAATAAGGAATGTCATGTAATAACATTGGCCAATGACTGTCCTCACACACATCAGCATCATGTCGCCTGTTTAATATCTTTCATATGTGAGCCATCTATTCATACTTTCTTGTAATTATACAATGTTTAATGATTGTTTTTTTTCTAAATCAATATGTGTTACATTTTAATTGCATCAAAAGGGCGACACAAATAAAGTCCGACTAATTGATTTAATATCCCAAAATTAATTATCTTTATCTCAAAGCTACATGGTCTGCATGTTAGAACAAGGTCTAATTGTCCAGCGTGTGATAAGTTAATTCTATCAAGTTGACCATAACATGACAATTTTTGCTCAGATTAATGCTCCAGCAGAGGGAAATGTACTTGTGAAAATCTGTCTATGAGTCTAACAATGTGTATTCACTGCAGCAGCATCAGACATCCGGTTATGTAGACTGTGGTCATACAGCGTACATTTCATCTCCACTAGGAAAGATGTATTCATAGTTTGAAGAAACTATGGAGTATGTGAAAACAAACTGATGCACCGTCACTCAACCAAGCCTTTTAGTGACCTCAAAGGAGAGATGGAGTAAATATTGTCCCACGTGAGTACAAGGTTTAAAAATCAAGTCTTTCCTGCACTGTATCTTCTGGAGGAACAATGTTCTAATATGATATATAATTCCCTTAAATAATAAATAATATAATAATTCAAGTGCTTTATTTTGACATTTTCTTATTCAGAATGATTTTCAAATCCAGGCACCAAGAGCTGGCTGACATTTTTTTTACATTAGCAAAGCAGTTATGGTTCTTAATAAAATGCTTTGAGGTTGATACTTATAAAAAGCTGAAGGCCAATTTTAAAGATGCTTTTAAGAAATACACAAAAAAGACTTTTTTATTAATTTTACATTTTGTAGCATATTCAAATATTAATTTCTGTATTTGAGCATCACTACTCTGCCTTATCTTACAGTTGGAGATCCACTTAAAATGAGGCTGGATCTGTCAGATTACTTGTTAGAAAGCGGTCATTAAATGCATGGTGAACATCTGTGCAACTGCTGGTCAACTTTCACTCTGGACATCATTTCCTCTGCTCCATTCTCACAGTCACTCATTCAGAAAAGACTAATTTTACAAAATGTATGGCCCATCTGTAATTTTCTCTGACACATTATAAATTTAAGGGAAAAGGTGCTTATAAAATGTAAAAACTTCTCACTTGTTATATTTTTAGTCAGTTGACAGTGCTGAGACTTCAATTATTTTATTATAACGCATATAAATTTTAGTGTTAAAAAAAATGTGTCTCACCCCTGTGAGGCAGAATTCCTAAGAGAACTGAAATCAAATGAAGTCATCATGCTCCAACCGACTGGTGTTACTTCACTGTCAACTAAAAGTAATAAAAAGTGGTAACGGGGCCTTTAAAGGTTAAGCAGACTAGACTGATTTATAGAAATGTTTCACAATGCTGACAAAACAAAAGAAAGGGGAAAAAGTTTTTACTTACGTAGTTTTAATGATTTTGGTTGTAGCTCATCTGTTTATATGTACAACATGGTCCAGTTCTAAAGAACCACTGCCTTAACCCTGGGTGTTTTTTGCTTCCAGGTTTATTTTTTTTCATTGTAATACAGTCGTGCACCTCAATGGAAACAGAAGAACTATGTCTTGAAGTATATGTCTTCTCTAAAAGTGTTTTGTGCAATATATGAAAGATGAGTTTATTCATTTCTTATTTTACAAAAAAAAACAGGAATCATTATGTACAACATTTTTCCAAGCACCAAGATATTGCCAGTATTTGGAGAAAAAAGATTGCTCTGCATACTAAAGATATTTCACTACTCAAAATTTCAATTTGCTTTTAGACTTTTCTCTCATTTGCTCTGTCTAAACACAGCCTACAGTTCAGCCCAGTTCTTTTGAAAAGTCCCTGGATATTTGTCACGTGACTGTTGGCCGGTCATAGTATCTCAGTTTTGCAGAAGAATGGAGAATTTGTAGCTCTTTACAGAATCTGGTTGGGGTAAACAGTTTGTTACACAGTGCAAACTTTCAATGAGACGTGTAAAATAAAGTGATTTTGACAAAGCACGACACATCACAGTTTATTTGATTAAGTTTCTCAAAGGACTGTCACACTGAAGGAAAGGCAAGTTGAGAATCTGACAATTGTTTGTTTTTATAGTTTCTGGTTCTGATTAAAAAAAAAGGTGTGACTTTGACAATTTGTATTTTATTCACTTAATTCTAAATATTTACTATATTATAGAAAAATTATATAATACAATCATTTTCCATTTCTACTTATGTGTTCTGTTTCTACAGCGTTTCCACCCATCTTGAAAGAAGGGCTTATGCTCAGCAGCTGTTCCTGAGGTTTTTTTCAATCACTTTTGAACTGTTTCTTTATTCAAATTAAAGTCAAGCTTCAAAGAATAAACGGTGTCATGTTATACAGATTGCAAAGCTTTCTGAGGTCAAACTATTCATGACATATTAACAGCTGTTAATATGTGTTATGATACTTTAAATGTGCAGGAAAATGTCAATTTAAGCGACCTATATAGGTTAGTTAAAGGAAGAACTCAACTCATTGTACATGTATCACATCTGTTTACAAGGCTCAGGGACAACAACTGTGAATGGGAATAATAAATATATACGAAGTCCTTTGTGACTGCACAGGGAGCTCTATGAAGTCTGATAAACAGCCTCCAGTGGATCAGCATTAGGACCGAAGCCTATAAATTGGAAATAAGCTTACTAGACGTATGTAGCTCACTCCTTATGACTGCTTGAGAATAGCAGCTCAAGGTTACATTAGCAGATATGAGTACAATTTACCTGAACCTTCAACTGAACTGTCTATAGTCAAATTGCATTGTGGGGAATGTAGTGGCCAGGTTTTCACAAATACAGAAAATTGTAATGTTTAAATTCGTACCACACTCTAGAATACTTGTGTACATAGCATTGCTTTTACGTCCTTTAACACATCAAGTTCTTGCACAAAAAACGGTCAATTTACTTCATATGTTTCAGCCATGACCTTTGGGTTCAATAAGTATGCCTCAGAGATTCTGACATTCCTAAACTTTGGATTTGTCCCTTTTTGTTTGTCTCTACACTTCACACCAGAGCTTAATTTGGGCAAATTTCCTTTCTGTTGCTGCCTAGCATATACTGATTTAGGCTGATGAGACGGAGGGACTTTAACAAATAATCTTGTCCAGAATTCTTGACACTATGCCCAGTTACTTGCGTCAGCTAAATGACACTGACATCAGTCAGTGCAATATTCCTAATGTAACAGCAGGGCTTCCTTGATTTGTGTAAACCAACCACTCCCTGGAATACACTCAACATTCTTTGCATTCTTTCTCTTTCAATTAACTCACTCTTTTTCTTTCTCCCTCTCTCCATCTCGTCCTCTTGACCACTTCTAGCATGGCTGACTGGCTTTTTCAACTTTGTTTCAAAGGAAAGTCAAGAGGGCAATTTCGTGCTTCAATAGTTCTTGTTGTGTCTGAAGAGCTTTTCACAGGGAGAGAAGGCTCACCAAGTGCCAGCATCAGCCCTTCTGCCACCCATCCTGCCCCACTTATCCCCCACCCTGCCCAGCTCTAGAGCAATGCTAATGTATGCTGACAAGATGCTCTGCAGACAAACACAGCTGCGGATGATTACAAAACATGTATTGATATATAGTCACTGGCCACTACATTAGGTACACCTTGCTAGTAAAATGTTGGACCCCTTTTTGCCTTCAGAACTGCCTTAATTCTTTGTGGTATACTTCCAACTAGGTGTTGGAAACATTCCTCAGAGATTTTGGTCCATATTGACATGATAGCATCACGCAGTTGCTGCAGATTTGTCGGTCGCACATCCATAATGCCAATTCCCCGTTCCACCACATCTCAAAGGTGTTCTACTGGATTGAAATCTGGTGACTGTGGAGGCCACTGGAGTACAGTGAACTCACTGTCATGTTCAAGAAAACCAGTCTGAGATGATTTGAGCTTTGTGACATGGTGCATTATCCTGCTGGAAGTAGCCATCAGAAGATGGGTACACTGTGGTCATAAAGGGATGGACATGGATAGAAACAGTACTCAGGTAGGCTGTGGCATTTAAGCAATGCTCAATTTGTACTAAGGGGCCCAAAGTGTGCCAAGAAAATATCCCCCACATCATTCCACCACCACCAGCAGCAACCAAAACCATTGATTCAAGGCAGGATGGATCCATGCTTTCATGTTGTTTATGCCAAATTCTGACCCTATTATCCAAATGTCGCAGCTCAAATTGACACTCAACAGACTAGGCAACATTTTTTCAATCTTTTGTTGTCCAATTTTGGTGAGCCTTTCCCAATTGTAGCCTCAGTTTCCTGTTCTTAGCTGACAGGAGTGGTACCAGGTGTGATCTTCTGCTGCTGTAGCCCATCTTCTTCAAGGTTTGTTGTGTTGTGCATTCAGAGGTGGTATTCTGCATTCCTTGGTTGTAGCGAGTGATTATTTGCGTTATTGTTGCCTTTCTGTCATAACTAGTCTGCCCATTCTCCTCTGTCCTCTCACATCAACAAGGCATTTTGGTAGATCAGCAGTTTTTGAAATACTTAACAACCATGCCACATTCAAAGTCATTTAAATCCCCTTTCTTCCCCATTCTGATGCTCGGTTTGAGCTTCAGCAAGTTGCCTTGACCACATCTACATGTCTAAATGCATTGAGTTGCGGCCATGTGATTGGCTGATTAGCTATTTGTGTAATAAGCAAACTGAACAGGTCAAGTGGCCATGAGTGTGCATTAAAATTCTAACAGATCACTGTGTGTAAGCCTTAACTTAAGTGCACCATTACTAGTTAGTGCTTTAAAATAATATTGGCTTCAAGTGATACTGGAGGTTTTTGTTGGTCATCTGATTTTAGAGCCAATCTCATCCTGATCTCAATACAACCTCTGCTGTCTGATCACTCATGCATTTGATGCAGGTTGATGCATTTTTTTCAGAGCCTCTAAGGACTAATGATACATTGAAAGTATTTATATCATACCTAAGTTAGTTTCATTTTCTGCTGAATTCCAGGACATCAGGCTGAAATTACAGTTGCTTTGATTTTTTGATTTGATTTTTGAAAGTTTATTTTGAACATTTCAACATTAATGCAAAGCTAAAACTTAAATACTTCGCTTTTTCATCTAAATGAAAAAAATGTTGTTTTCTTGTTGACATCACTTTCAAGCCATGACTTTGAAGTTCTTTGCTGCTCTTTGATAAATGTCAGTAATGAAACAGAGAAGCACAAGAGGCCTTGGCAGCTGCTAATTATGTTGACTCACTGGTAGCTTAATTTTTATTAGAGAGCAATGCAGGGCAAGTTCAAAAACAGAGGGTGGTCTGGATATCAGAGACATTAGAGAAAGCAAATGAAAGAAATTACCCATGTTACATTTGACGGACAGTTGTTTTTACGTATTCTATAGAATTCAGTGGACATAAAATGGTGATATGCAAAGAGGTTTAAATAGAAAAGGACAATGACAATTTTGATTTTATACAAGCAAAATAATCCAGAGCTGCATCTCGTTTTCCATGACTGCTTTATGACCAGAGTCATTAATGTTTCAGTTGCATTTGAATAGAAAATCAAAATAATTTTGTGGTCAACAGAAAGAAGTTACTTGTTCAGCTCGAGGGGTATATATGGATTTCAGGTCAAGTTACCCCCGAGGAATGTAGTGTGATACAAGTTCAATATAGCCAGGTTTTCTTTGCATTAGCTGTCTTGACAGCACCTAAAAACCCCAATCGGGTATGATGGGTGTCACAAGGATGGTAATCAACTATCCTTGTTAACTCAGGTTTTCTTTATAAGGCTCTGTGCATGCTTCCATAAAAAGTTTGACATGTCATTTGACTTTTGGAAATTAACCATTCATAGAGCTATGGTGAATATAAAAATTATTATAAAAAGCAACACTGTTACTGCAAATGATTCAAGACAGGAATGCTGGTAAAAAAAATCTGTACTTTCAATATCACAGCCACACATTAGAATACTTAAACTTTACTTAACTTTATACAATTTAAAAAATTGCATTGGATTTACACAATGACAAATAAAGGCCTCTACCTCTGTCTCTACTATTTAACATGATTTTGAAAAAGTGCATTTAGGTCTGTCACTGTCCCATATTGAAGTACACATGCAAGTTTAGTCTTTGGCCAAATCAAAGCAAAAAAGTTATTAATTAAATACTCTGTGATAAATACTAATAGACGAATCAGTTTTCTATTCTGTATTTAATTAGCTGCAGGTCTAGCAGTGTAAAACAGACTTGAGACCACATCAAGACCAAGCAAAACAACACATTTATGCATTTTCTGAATGCAGGTTCCTGTGGCAGCAACATGCACACAGTTAGCCTGCTTTAACTGCACAGCTTCACTGAGTGGGATTGCTTTGGCAGGTTTGCAGATATAACCCATCCCCTAAGATGACAGTCTCCGCTGCTTATAAAGAACAAGGTCAGGTAAAGAAATGGGTAAACTGTAGCACTTATAACAGCCAATTTAAATCCCAGGCTCTTAAAATATCCATGGTGATGTAGCCAGGTTCAGAGAGGGCAACCCTTTTGACACTTGAAACTCTGGCTTTAGATCACCCATTTGCATCACTTCGACAACCCTCTGGTCAGTTATAGCTATATTAGTAGTAGTATATATTAATATTAAAAGTGCATTTTAATATAACAAGTAATCATTGAATAGCACCTGTTCTAGATTTGAGTGTTGAATCAAGTGTCATTATACGATGAAAATGCAGTAGTGAGATTCATGAATCATCAAAGTAAAATGTTCCTAGAAGCAGATGTAATCATCGCACAATCATCTGCACTAATGTTACCTTCCTTCAAAATTTGATTTTAAGGGTGCTTTCACACCTACGTCTTTTAGTCCGCTTAAAGCGGACTGGAGTCCGCAACACTTGCAAGTACGGTTCGTTTGGGCTGATGTGAAAGCATACCAGATTTTTTTGGTTCGGACTAACGAACCGCACCGAGACCACCTTCGGGAGGTGGTCTCGGTCCGCTTCTATGTGAACTCCGGTTCGCTCCTGGTGAGAACACAAACCTGTCTCCATTCGGACCACTTGATGGCGCAGCAGACTTTTTGGTCTACGGGAGCTTCCGTAGCAACCTGCACAGGGAATTTTACGCCAATCAGCGTACACCTACGTCATCGTAAACGCCTTGTTTTGTAAACAGCGCCGCCAAACGACTGGGGGGAGATATAACATTAATTGGAGTAGGTTCACCTGCGAAAACACTGGTGTGAATGCGAACCGAACCAGTTGAAAATAGCAACATTGTAACAACTTTTGGGTCCAAACGAACCACTTTAGCGGACTAACAGGTGTGAAAGCACCCTAAGACTGAAACTAAAGATGGGCATTGAGGACATAAAAATAGTCAAATGGCAACAGGCAGCTATACACTCAAAAATACTGTTATCGGCCTTAAAAACTACTATCAGTTAAGCCCCGATAATGGGGAGATGGGAGGTTAATTGGTCTCTTGTCACTGCATTCGGAATGGCCTTGTCTGTGGCAAGCTGGAGCCGAAAAGAACAAAATCCCCGGCAAAGTAAATTGTAGGGGATCTGTTGCCATGGTTACACTATTGGTACATTATCGGCCTTGTCTCCAGGGTGTGAGTGAGGGTGGAGGGTAGAGAGACAGATTTTATGTGTTAATTATAGCATTGTTAATAACAGTATGCGAAGACCCAGAGAACTGCAAACTCACATACAAAAAGAGACAGGACACACACATACACACCCACGCACGCATGGCATGCACAACTTTATGCAGCGTACAAACTCAAAAACACCCCTAAAACCACATCACACAATAACACACAAACATCTACATATGGCCACATCACAAGAAAAGTTCACGTATGCAAGCACACACATATAATTCTAATATGAAGGGATAACGCACAAATATTCATGAGCATGCTCATCCATGCAAATCCAAATTACACACAACTGAGTACTAAATCAAAACAAATATACTCTGGTATGAAGACTTCTCTTTGCTAAAAAAACTGCTGATGTGTTTTGCCACGAGTGCCACCAGCTCCTTCTACACAAACACGTACTTTTTGACAAACTCTTTTTACGCTGCCATCTGTGTCATCACTGTGTCACCGCCTCTGGACACAAAATTAATAACAAAAAAGAATTTGATGACCAGAAGGAATTTAGCTGGCTAAACTGTTACTCTTGCATAGATTTGCACCTTGGCTGTCAAAAAGAGGCCCCGGCCAACATGCATCTCAACAGTGCTTCTGATGTGAAGGCTTCTGAATCAGACATGTATTAAATCCTGCACTCATAGACCTCACTTCCACTTCACGTACTTGTATTCTTTAAAACTGACAGAAAACCTTGTTAATGTTCTCACATTTTCATGACTCTGACTATCCACTGCTAGCTGTCTTTTCAACTTGCATGTGATATCTGGTTTCATCCACACACTTACAGTGATGCCGTGCAAACACACACCAAAGTTAGGCTGGTCACAACTCAATGGCTGTTTTTGATGATGTAATGTAATATTGAAATGTATGTGCTTTATCTTTATGTTATAAAGAAGATTTTTATACATTTATATACGGTGCTACAATTTTAATTCAATTTGGGAAATATTTCTTGGAACATTTTTATTGAAATACTACAGGAAAATTATTACCTGTGAAAAGATTTTAGAAATCAATTTTAGAGTGGATTGTAGGAGTAATTTGGAAATGTAAAAATGCATTATAGTATAAAGTCACAATGTTGTCTTTCTTTCATCTTTGCTAAGGACCTTTCTTGCATCTTCTTTCCTCTCTACTGTCAACTAACAAACAATAAATTGCCACTGAAACTGACTTTGCAAGTAAATATCATGAGATGCTTTATCAAAATAATTGTTTTGATACCCTAAGAGATCCCATCTCTCAACTATTCAGGTTAGTTCACATTAAATCTCTTTTTCCCTGCACAACCCATCCCTTACTATACATGTGCAAATTTGCACTTTTCTCCAGCAATTACAGTGAAATGAAATCCTGATATTTTGGTGCTGAGTCTATTTACTAATGCCTCTGATGGCAAGTAAACAATGAGAAGGACATATTACCTGCAGTTATAGCGTGAGCTCCAGTTAGCTCCCCATTGAAGCCGTTCTCCCTGGCAGAGTAGGGGGCTGTGGCCATGTGAGCCCCGCCAGGCTGGCAGGTCCTGTAGGCTGAGGAAGAGTAACCATTGGCTCCGTGGGTGCCACCAGGCTCCTGCCCTCCTGATGGGTCCCACTGGGGGGCCCCGTCTTCTGGCTGTCGACTGTCTGCCATGCTAGCAGCCGGGGAGGTTGGGCGAGGGATGGGGTCACTCCTTCTGGGTGAAAGACAGGAAGAGATGGAGGAGAGAGAAGAGAAGGCGAGGCATGGTGAAAACTCAGCACGTCTGTGTTATTAACTGCAATGTTGGCAATGTTACATAAAGGAGAATGAACAGTGTGCAGACCAGAGGAGGCTCTAGGACACACTGCATCAGTCACATTCACAAATCTCTTTTTGTCAGTCATAATCCCTGCTGCAGCTCCACTGAGCTTCACTGTCAACAATTCTGAAAGTGCAGCTGTGCTTGTGTGAGTTTGTGTGTAGGTGGCTTTGTGAAATACTGTCCTTGGATGTTGGTGGGCAGATGACAACCACTGGACGAAACCCTATTGATTTGTGTGTGCTTTTGAGAGTGTGTAATGACTCATACAGCCACTGGCTCAGGTGGATGTCAAAATTGGTTGAAAATGAACAGAGCAGACCTTGGATTTTGGTGACTCATGCAGGGTGGTCGGGATTAAAGGTCGGCTCTGCTTGATTTGACAAAATCCAATCCAACATTAGGCAAACAAAATCAGATAACCACTGTGGCATATTGTTGATTATCTGAAAATGTGACGGCAACTATTTCATCAACAAAAATGACATGCAGTTTTTCAAGAACTTGGACAGGAAGTATAGTTTGATCTACACAACACGCATATCCAGTGTTGACCAGCACAAACATCGTAGCACATACAGTACATATGCTAAACATGAAATCCCGTGCTGAGTGAAGATGATTGATTAGCACAGCATGAAGAGGAGATCAAGGAGAAGCAGAAGGTGGAAAATATTGATCAGCCCACATAATCGCCTGAGGCAGGGAAAGGCAGTAAGATTCAATGATCTCTTGGACAGTATTGGACAGAAGGTAGGGGAAGGAGATGAATGGATTTGATGTAGTGTAAGATCAATGAATAAGGTTGTGTGTGTGAAGTCCTTTACTCATGCTCGGCTTCTCTTCTGCATATAGTTAAGTTAGTTGGATAATACATTGATCATTATATTTTAATAATTAGTGCGGGTCTCTGTTGTTCTACTCTGTTAATGCTTGTTTTCTGGTAGTTTCGGTCTTCCAAGAACAGCACCCACAGTCGAACACAAAATAAAGGTAAGGCTCTGAAGGGGAATTGGTGATTTTTGCAGGAGGGTTGTGGACGGCAGTGCTTCAAGCAGAGCAGCCTGTGTAGTTGTGCATAAGGGGGTGTGTGAAGGAGCAATTTGTCATTTAGCTCTGCAGTCCACAGAGATCCAGAGACTGAAGGGAAGTCTGCTGGAGAAAACAGGAGTCAATAACTGCAGCCTGAGACCAAGGTACTGCTACAATGAGCACTAGTCACTGCATCCACTGTGCATTCAATACTACTACTCACTGTCTACCCACCAAGAGAATAGAATAGACTACAACAGAAAAGAGTCAAACAGTAAATGTTGGGGAAAATAAGCACAAATACTATTACAAATTAGTGTACATTTGATCTTTAGTTTATTTATTGTCAAAATAAACAATAAACAACGAACTAATAGGTCCGGTTATAAACAGTCAGGTCTGAGCCAGTCCAATCACCTTCATGTCACTTGCTGTGATTGAGCGTTTGTGAAAAGCAATTAGCAAGTAAGAAGAGAAACCATGAAAGGGAAACATAAATTCTATATTGAACAGCAACGTAGAGAGTACTTAGACTGTATATCAGAATGGCTGTACTTAAGTGCAGCATTTATCAAGTTCCCCATCTTAGTTTAGTATTAGCATACTGGTATTTGTCATTTAGCAGAATTTGTCATTTAGGCACTGTACACTTGTGGCAAATGCAAAAGCCATGGCCATGTACATTTAATGGCATTAAATATTAATATGTCCTTACAGTATTTTCAGACTCCCAAACTTCAACCTCATTACTTATCCTGTGAGACAAATTGAATTCTCAAAAGATCACAAGCTCAAGTGAGAAGCCAGGTGGCAAGATATGTGCTTATGGTCTGGCAGAACAATCAGCCAACTATGAGGACCGACTGGCAGCTACAGGTGTGTTTTAGGCGTAGGTCAATGGTGAGAGATAGATGGTTAATTTAATCAGACGTCATGTACTTTTTGAAGGTGATGGTTATCTGTAAAAAAAAAAAAAAAAATGTATCTTGTGCATCATGATACCTCAAAGTCAGCAGATCACTAAAACTTCAGGGATTCACCACCTGGAAATAATGAATACTTGAATAGAAGTTTGTGCCAGTTAAGCTCATCGATCTTAAGATATTTCTCTAGATAAGAAGTCTGACTCACCAGGTGTAGACTGGATATATAAGCTTGTCAGTGGCTGTGCATTTTGTGCAGCTTTCTCCTCCCCTTTCTACATATTACTGTTTTCAGAATACCTTTCCCTTACCTACCACACTGAAAACTTCAAATGTTTGCCAAAGGATTGGATTGGCAGTCATTCTGGTTTTAATTTGGTGAATTTGTTATTGTAATGACAGTGGTTGCCTGCCTGCATGCATATTTTCCACAAAAACAATTCCCTCATTGCTACTTTGAGGGAGCACCATTGCTGCATCCTGGGTGTAGCACTGCCCAAAATGTTTGTGACTGGCTTAAAGAAATACAAACAAGCCAGAACTTTTTCTCTCTGTAGCAGAATGATAATTAGGTGCAGTTAGACCATTCTGCACAGTGCAGTGTCAGCACTCGAGAATGGTCTGACTACGCTACTTGATAAGTGACTTTGGCTTGCTGGTGAGGCCATAGGATCACAAAACTCTTGAAGCTTCAGGCTCTGCACACCATAAATGTCTTTCCAAAAATCTCAGCAATAAATCCAGTCATTGTAAAAGTATTTCATTCTGAACAAAAGAATTGGAA
This sequence comes from Amphiprion ocellaris, assembly GCF_022539595.1. Taxonomy (NCBI): domain Eukaryota; kingdom Metazoa; phylum Chordata; class Actinopteri; family Pomacentridae; genus Amphiprion; species Amphiprion ocellaris. The sequence continues at coordinate 13,297,008 of NC_072776.1, forward strand.
CAGTGTCTTTAGAAGAACACTGTTGTATTTTTCACAGTATTTATTCATTTGATGATATCAATTACGGAGTACTTGAGTTCCACTGTTAGTACTATGTGAGTAAGTTACAAAAAAGGTTGAGAATTATTAAAAAAGAATAATATAAGGATCAAGGACAGAGGGGCAAGGTAGCAATTAGCAGACAGCAAGGAAAGGGTAGAACTGCATGTTATGGCTGTAAGTCTTTGCAGCCTAAATGGATCACAGTCAGAGTCAGTGGAGCCTTGCATGACTCAGGTCCTGATGTGAACACCAGAGTGAATGAAACCTCTACAGAGACTCCACATCACACAACACTACACCTCTCCGACTGCTTTACAAAACTGCTCTCTCTGTCTCTGTCAGTGTATCTTGAACTGTTCCTTCACTGTATCTTCTATTGCTTGTTCACCTACTGTGTCCCTGTTCAAGGCTCCATTGAAGAGCACTTCCAATATTAAAAGAGCCATAAAATACAGAGATGAGGCCTCTGTCCTGATGCTACGTCTACGTGCTGTCTGTCTGATGATGAAGGTGACTTTGAGCTCTGTGGCTAATTTCCAGACCCAACGAGATCATCCTGACTGGTGTACAGGCTCAGAGGGTCAGTGGTGGTTCAAGAGGATGGAAAAGGAGTGGGAAGTGTGGGCTGGCCTCATGGTGGCCTGCTGAGCTGTGGATGATGTTTAGTGTAAGATGAACAAGTTTAAGCATAAGAGTGTGCTTCTTGTCTGAATAAAACAGCACCCTCTTCTGGATTAAAGTCTGAAAGGAAACAATTGGAACTACGAGAATGCATCAGCATATCCAGTGTGAGACTTAACTTTTCTTATCAGACTAAAAGACAAACTGGGCTGCAATGCATTACAGTGTCTCATCCATACTAAATAACACACACAGAATACTGATTCGGGGTCTCATGAGAAAGTGAGCAGTGAAAATCAAGGAGAGAAGAGCAAACTTAAAATGATTAAAGCATGGAGAGAAAAGTAAAAATGAAGTCTTATCGTGATCCATTTAGAGAGGAAATGATGGAGAGATGTGAAGAGCAGACAACTGTAGATCAGAATCTCAAATAATACATATTGTTCAGATAATGTACTGTCCAGTGAGGAGAGAGACTCTATGAGATGGTGATATGATAGAGTTAGACGTAGGGCGTCTCAGTAGACAGCAGGTCTGTTGCACTTGGCAAAAAGCCCATGGCACTTTGCCAGGGGGTTGGTTGATGCTGATAGGCAGTCTCTCTGTGCCAGGGAAGAATGGAGTAGAATAGTGAGTAGACAAGTAGAGATGGGCACTGCTGCGACTGGACATTTAGGACAGTTTTGTAACTCTTTAATGTATAACAGTGGTGTTATACAGTCACCATTCTGTGAGTTTTGTTAGCTATCCTAAAAGAGAGCAGAATGGGCAACTGCACGACAGCCATTGATTTATTTTCAATAATTTGCTATGTTACTGCCACTCACATTTTGTTTATATTAGAAAAAATGACATTCTCTTCATTAATGTTTTAAATATTGGGCAACAGATTTTATGAGCATATACTGAAACAGATCTTTTTGTAGACAAACACAACTGTGGATATATACTCTGGTATTACACTGTAATATTCCTCAACATTTTCGAAAGCATTCCAAGAGTCTACTGTAAAATGCTGAAGATAAAAACCACTTAACTTGACGCACCTGACCTGTTTTGAAAAGCATTTTCTGACTTGTACATGCAAATTATAACATCTGAGATCCAAAGGATGAGAGGTAAGCGCAGACTCTAATGGCAACAAGACATACTAAAAATAAGTCTGATGCACGATTGTTGTTGTTTACATTTGGACAGCATAAAGCAACGTGAAGGAAGTAAATGTACACGTCAACACTGACATGACATGATGTTCAAAGCCTATAATCAACTACACATCAATCTCTTTAGGGTTCTTTTTTAAAACCTGTGTATGAGAGGGGAAGCAAAACAGAGAAAATAAAAGGAACTAATATATAGAGAAACAGACAGTTCTTCTGGTCTGGTAACATCTTGTAACCGTGACATCCTCATTATGGGGCTGCCATTAACAATTATTCTTCTATCAATTATTCAATCAAATATTTCAACTATGCTGACAAACAGAAGGGAAATAGTAAATTAAAGTTCCACTCAGCTACTGCCTACAAGAAAATGCTTTACTAAGAAATATGTGATAAGCTATTTTCTTAACAACCACGGTTATCCGTCTCTCTTTACACCAACAATAAACATATGTATGTCACTACAGGCCATTTTAAACAGCATTATTGCAAAAGAAAAAGAACCCCCAAGCAACAAGAACCGTGTATTTATTAGTTGCTGAGGAGGCTGACTTAGCTGTATGATATATTAGTTCTAATTAATTCATAGTGGTTGCTAAGCAACATGTGCATATGTACAATAGAAGTATGATCTGCAATCGTTGCTTCACATTTAGATCTGCTTCAGTATGTACATTATAACATCAAACTAAGACGTATTTACATCTACCGTTTAGCCCAACATTGTAACTTGTCCTAACAATATTTATGACGGTGACATCTGAATCCCCTCTGCTCCTGTCAACTACCTCATGCTGGCAAATTGATCACTTCACAGGAATGAATCAGTGATGAGTTGTATTTAGCAACACACTGTAAATGTCAGGTTGTGAAAATAATCCCGTAAATATGCTGCATTTTTAAGTCTTATGTAAAGTTTGAGTGCAGCATTACTAGAAAATAGTCCAGTGTTGTTTTTTTTTTGTGTGTCAGAAAACTTGAAAAGCTTTCTACAGCTGCTGTGGGGGGGCAATTTTCCTCACTGTGTCCTCAGAATAGACCACTCAGGGTACTTTTCCTCCCCAGACTCAACTCAACTCAGCTAAAACTGTGGCTCGGGAAGTAGGTTATTCAGAGGAGGGTTGGGTGGACTATGAAAATATGTCAGATATTAGCGTTTGATTTCCTCATAGCAAGTATTTTTCATGATGTCTTCCAGGAACTATCCACTTCACAAGCTGCCCAGTATAACCACAGTGTTTTGTTGACATCCACTGAGCTGCAGTATTGGAGATGCTGCAGGTTCAGTCTCTTACTGATGGGCACATTGACAGTAATTGTGAAGGGAAGGAAAAGCACGACACCATCACTTTTTCCATCTGTATTTTCCCAGTGAGGCACAATCCATACGAAACAACAGAGCTGCAGTCAATAGAATGAAGATACACTGGCAAAGACACTATTTATAAGCAGAGTCAAACCAAGACACACACACACACACACACACACACACACATGCACGCACGCACGCACGCACTTGCTTCAACACTTTCTCCACACATGCATTTCCATGACCTCAAAATAGTGCGTGGGCTGTCCAGTTGAAACATAAATAATAGTCCATTAAGACAGAAACTATAAAATTTTAAATTTTGATATGGTACTTAGATGCACATGTCACTTGTCACAGAGGTTGGGAAAGTGGAATTGTGTGTTTTTTCCAGAGGCTGACAGTGTCTTTTCCTCTCCATTATTCCTACCACCTGTCCCCTTTCTAACATTTCTAAAAATTCTTATTCACCTTTGAATTATATTTTTTTTTTACAAAATGTAACCTTAATTAACATAACAGTCAAACAAAGACTATCAGAAGTCTGAAACGTAGAATTACTGTTGAGTACTTTTTTTTTAGTTTTTATAAACAACATGAATTATCTGAGTCTATCAATGCATCAAACCTGAATTACAGAATTTCCTTCCATAATATCTCTTCACATTAAAAGAGCTATGAGTAAATCAAAATCTAATAGTGACACCATGCAGCAATTAGAAGTTTATTGAAGACAAACTTTCAAGCTGTGTGAATATTCTGGTTTATTTCCAATTGTTTCAACACAATTTCCCCCCTGTCAATTCAAGCATTTATCACAATGTGTGTCCAGCTTAAAGAGATGAAGCACAACTGATAAACTGTCGACGAACACATCAGCCACAAAAAGTCTTTCCAGACATAATCACCAAGCTAATTAAGCAGTCCATTCGTCATTTCCACGGCTCTTATCTGCGCCTTCGCCTTTTGTCTAAATCCTTAGCATCCTTTCACTTAGAAATGTTCTCCCCACCTGTCATTTCTTCTTCCTCTTCACCTTCCTCCACCTCCTACCATCACTGTTCCTCCACCCACACACTCCTCCTCCTCCTCCTCCTACACCTTTCATCAGGCTTTATCTTTCTTTTCACTGTGCTCTCTATCGCCTCATCTCCCTCCTACGATCTGAGCACTTTTACATGCTGCCATCTCACTGTGTGTGTGTGTGTGTGTCTGTGTGTGTGTGTGTGCGTGCGTGCGTGCGTGTATGTGTGTGTGAGTCACACAGATGCTGCATTGCAGGGCTCTCCTCTGAGGGCCATCTAGCTGCAGGAGCCAGAGAGCAAGAGAGACTGGGGATGTATGTAAGATCTGGTCCCTTTTAGTGCCTGTGTATGTGAGCTCGTATGTAAGTTCAAGCTTCGATATTGTACATGAGTGGCTGCATGCTTGGAGATGTGTGCAGGCATGCGTTTATTTGCAAGCAAGGTCATGTACATGTGCTGAGGAACAGTTTCACATTTGAAGAAATATGCTCATTGTCTTTTTTGCTGACCCTGAAACGACTAGATTGATGTCATTCTAGTGTATGTACAGTAAATATACAAAATATACCAATGTAGCGAAACAAAAATAGCAAAACAAGCATCTTATTGGGGTTATGTGTCAGACTATTTTTGGGCCAGAACCAGTACCTCACTGGAGAATCAGCTGGTTGTTTGGCAACTGCTCCTAGCCAAAAAACAGTCCAGTACATAACTCGATATCAAACAGTGGATTGTTGTATGGATTTGATATGGATTACACACATTTATGGACAGATTAATATAACATTAATTAACAAGCTTTATAGGTGTTGACAAGCAGATTTTGTTGCCATTCAATGGAACAAAATGACACTGTAAGGTTTTTGATGTTATTTTATATAAGACATGTAAATTCATTGTCAATTTTTTTAAAAAATGTTTTGCCATTTCAAAAATAAAAATTTGAAAAACTATGTAAAATAAAAAGTAAATAATCTGTCTGAATTATAGCTATTTTTTATACTGTAGTTGTTTTGCCTACTTTTGGTCTTGACGCTAACTGCCCCAGCTACATATTTACCAAACAAACATGATGGCAGTGTTGATCTTCTCATCTAACTCTCAGCAAAAAGATATATTTCCAAGAGGTAAAGCTATTCCTTTTGTTGTTCCAGACATTTTCATGTTATAACATAGTTGACAGTCCTGCGGTTGGTTTAACTGGTGCAAGACAAAGTGGAGTTTTGGCTGTACAACTGTTCCAAACTAAGACATAGGGTCAAATGGCCTAAACTTTATCCACAAATTCCTCACTAAAGCATCAAAAGGCCCTCTCAAATAATACATCCATTCTTTGTGATAGTTACTTCACCTAACACATAAAATGTAGAAGAGCATATAGAGTAAGTATAAATACTAAAATCCTCCTGTCATTGTGCACTTGTACAGAAAATCTTCACTGAAGTCCTTTTATAAAACCTGAAAGGAAGCCCATCTAAAGTCTGCTTTAAGATGCTGTTAAATAAGACCTTATCAGGGCAGCTTTCAGTGGTGAGTTCTCGGTGTAATGTAACCACTGCTTCAAAGGCTTTACATCTAGGAAATATGCACACTTGTGATTTTTGGCATAAAAGCAAAAACGATGTTGAACTGCATTAAAAAAATGGCTCTTGGCAGCGTCAATCCAGAAATGATGTTATTAGTACTGGAGAGGCCTTTAAAAGCCTGTGAACACGCATTGATTTAAAAAAAAAAAAAAGAAAGAAAAAAGGTATAACAGAAAAAGACACCGGTTGATTCCTGACCCACTAGATGGTTTTCATTAAAAGCACAGCAGCACAGTGTACTTTCTCCGTACTTCCAGCTAATTTTCTGCATCAGTTCTATCCATTTGTCCATGCTTAGCCTTCTCTATTGCTTTAGCTTTTTACAATATTGTAATTTAATATTTGTCGATAAAATTTATTTCGACAAGTATTACACCAACTAAAAACAAATTTGACCCATAAAAATGTTGTGTTTTATAAACCACTCTATTGTGATTTTACCATTTTACATGATTAAAATACGTATCAAATATCCATTACACGTTGGTCTTTGGAGTATTATTAAATACAATCTTGGTGCAATGTGCTACTGTGTTGAATCTCAGTGAGCACATTTTTACATGAAAGTGTACAGTTTGTATCACAAAATCAAACTGCATCCTCACGATAATGTGTCAGTTGCTTGTTTTTTATGTTTTAATAATAATAATAATAATAATAATATTAATAATAATAATAATAATAGGCTCTATCTGTCTAGTGTATTTAATCTATTCTATCCTATTTATATGCAGACTTGTAGCTAGACACATCATGACTTTGCATGACAGTAATGGGCAGGGGAACCATCTACTAACCCTCATACAGACACACATAGAGAGTCACTATTAATCCACCATCCATAGCCGACCTCGCTACCTGGAACGCTGTCTTTCAAGCGTAGAAAACAAAGAGAAGCCATGAAAGCGTGACTGCCTTTCAGTGGGTCTCGGTGCTGATTGTCTCACTAAAGCAGCTCTTCTCTTCCCACTCAGTACCCACTTCCCACTCATAGCTCCTAGCAGCCTGCACTCACATGTACATCCACCCACACACCCATTTCATCTGTGGAGGTAACAAGCATTCTTTCTGTCTCTTTCTCTTGTTGTAAATGTTTCGTTTTCTCTTTCTGACAGATATTCATCACATCTCAAATGTTTATAATAGACATAGATGACTATGAACAGGCTTCCCATGATACTGTAAGAGGTTTGGGCTGGTTTTGGCCTAATTCATTCAGGTTTGGGGAGCTGCTGCAGCAATGATGGCATACAGTAATGCCTTATTTCTAATTATCATATTGCCAGCAATGATTCTGACTTGCCAGAGCTGCACTCAGGTTCTTGGCTGTAGTTTATTATTTCTAGGACATTTGAGCAGTGGAGCTGCATTAGTATATGAGTATAGCTGTGTTCCAGGTGCGCAAAAGGAGGGTCAAATTGCAAAAAGTGTCCATGTACGCTTACAGGATTCATCTCTCCACTACAAAACAACCATGTCAAGGAGGAGGAGTATTTTCCACATTTTAGCGCAAGACAAATATTCAAGATCCAATAGAAAGTAACAACACAAGCTGTTGTTTTCATTTAATGATTTGTGCTGAATTTTGAGAGTAGCAAGTTTTATTATTTTGTATTTAGAGTGAATATTAAAGCAGTCACCAGATCTAGCAACACACGTTCTACATGTATACGCAAACGGTGGTGTATTTTACCTGGTTAGCTGGTCTGGGACTTTGGACGATGAGTCAAGCTGGATCCCAAGAATCTGTCCTCTTTTCAAAAATCACAATGTTGACGTCAAGATTGTCAGAAGATTAATATAAGCCAAGGGAGACAGCCTCCTAGTTGCACCTGTTAATTATAAAAAAGAAGATCAATACTTTGTTTTTTTTTTAGTTTTTACATAACCTTCATCTGTCTCCACCAATCTGGACTGCTGGGATTTGTTTCTCTAGGGAACAGCTGATTAATTAAACAAGACATCACACAGTAAAATGTTTTTAGAATTCTTTGGCAATTTCTGGAAAAGATAAAGGGAGTAGAAAAGGAAGAAAGGAAGAGAATTAATCAGAATTTGAGACTTTCTATGAGCTATTCAACACAGATTAGGCACAAAAGGAAAAGAGGAAAGTTCCCTACAAATTTCTCTCCAAGTTATAGGAACAGCTAAAAATCTGTGGTTTAATGATAGGAAACATGCAGCACTAGTGCAGTAGGTAAACCAGCTAAAAGTAACCTAACACAGCAGCCATGCAATAGCTGTGTGTTTCTAATATTTTGCCTATATCAGCAAGAGTAGACTAAGTATTGAAACACCACTCAACCACGCAGTGTAGTGTAACTCAGCAGGAACAAAAACTGCCGCCTCAAAAATGTTCATAACGTTGACTCAAAACTTTCCCAAAATAGGTTAAAATAACAACTGGACATTTCAAACTTCTACAGGCAAGTTTGTATTTCAAAGCTCTGCTGGCTTCATATAGACTGTACATAATAAACTGGCAAAGGAATATAAATAGTCATAGCTACTCATCATCCATTGTAGCAATCATTTGCATATAACCTCCTACAGTTTGATACAACCATTTGTTGTTTGTGTACTGAAGCCAGACGGATGCATGGTGGAATAATTAATGACGGGCACACATAAATGGCCAAACATCATGGAATAATACTACCGACAGTGTATCTTCAGAAAGTATTCAGATCCCCTCACTTTTTGCACACTATTGTGTTGTGAATGTAGTTTTAAATGAATGTCTTTCACTTTTTTCTCTATTAATCTACACTCAATAATCTGTCATAGCAAAGCGAAAAAATGGTTTTAGACATTTTTAGAAAATGTATTCAAAATTCCAAACTCCCATGTACAAATGTTTTCACAAATGTTTTCACTCGCTTTGCTGTGGCAAAATCTGACCAAGTTGTTGTCAGATGCATCCCGTTTGCTTTACCAATCCCTGAGATGTGTCTAGAAGTTGAATAAGTCAACCTGTGGCAAACTGAATAAATTTGGCATAATTTAGAAATTACAACGGCTATGTATCTAAAGATCCTACAAGTCACACTAAAACCAAGACACGAAGTCCAAGGAAATCCATTTCTAATGCTTTAAATATTCCCAGGAGCACAGTTGCCCCAATAACTGTGAAAAGTAGGAAGTCTAAAACTACAAGGATTCTTCATAAAGTTGGTCCCTGGTAATCTCCCTGATCAAGTTGGTCCTTGGTCAGAGAGGTGACCAGAGACCCAACAGACCTTTGGAGAGAACCTGCCAAATACTGAACTATTTCAGCAAACCTCAAACACTATGTTTGGCAAACACCAGGCACTTCTCAAACTGTAGCTAACACCATTCTCTGCATTGCACTGCACTGCTTGTCACCAGTGGAGACAGAAAGACTGGTCAGATGTGATGGAAGAACGAATGCAGTTAAATACAGAGGGTCCTCAAAAAAAAAAAAAAAAAAAAACCTGCTCCAGAGTGTGCTCGGCCTGAGATTGGGGCTATGGTTCAAGTATTAGCATGACTGTGGCCCAGATCACACAGCCACAACACACTGGAGTGGTTTTCAACAAACAAAAATCCTGGGGCTACCAGGACCCAAGAACCCCTTCTTTAGATATGCTTATTATGTTTATTGCTATACTGTAAACTTTTTAATACTCTTTCTTATTGTGCCACTAACATCTGTTTTTTCTTGCACCATAACTTGGTCTTGTACCAGCATGATTTGGGACTTATTTCTTCTACCAGCTTGATTCGCACCTTATTTTCTTAAATGTAACATGTGTGAACTAATGGATACCTCAAAATTCCCCAAGAGGGTGAATAATGTCTGTTTGTCTGTTTGTCTGTCTGTCTGTTGCTACAAGTCTGACTGTTCTTGCGCCAAAGCCCAGATTTAAACCAACATCTGTGAAGAGATCTAAAGAAAGACAGTTCACAGACACTTCCCATCCAATCTGACAAGGTTTGACAGAATATTCCAAGAAAAATAAACTGCCCAAATACAGATGTGCAAAGACTTAAAACTGTAATGGCTGCCAAAGTAGCTCCTGCAAGGTTTCTAAAAATACGGTCATTGTCATTATGAGCTATTGGGTGTACATTAATAGAAACAAATGCAAATGTTATCAATTTGCGATGAAATGTACAAATTTATAATTGTGCATGAAATGTGCAAAAAAAAGGACAGGTCTGAATGTTTTCTGAAGCACGACAGATCTACAACATGACAAACTACGGTTTCAATTAAACCCCTAAATGACACACTTGTCAATCCTATAAACCCCACACATGCAGTGCTGAATCATTACAGAATCCATTTTAAGCTTAGTCTGTATTTTCGCTGCTTAGATACATATTGGAAATCTCTGCTGTTGCATTTCTAATCACAGCCACCAATACAATACCTTTGGTTACAGTACTATTGCAAACAAAAAGGAAATTAAATGTTTGGCAGAGACTATTTTATGACTACTGAGCCTAAATCTGGGTTATTATTAGGAGTACCTGCTGGCACAAATTTCACAAGTACCTGCAGGCTAAGAACAGTTACTCTGTTAGTCTACCAAAGTTAAAACTTGCTGATGGGCGACAGATACACGACCCTGTGCAGCATATAAAAGTACTCTATATTTCCCCTCAAGCTGCAAGGAGATCAGAAAAGTATTTTCAACTGCCTGCATGAGCGATTAAAGTGTTGCTTGCTTGCCAATATGTAAAATACTAACAGCCATACATGACATACATCAAGCAAGGGCTTTTAAGCGAACTAGTTTCAGGCACCCTAGCAGCTTAGTTGTGTACAAAGTTGGCGTACCAACACTGTGACAAGACACTGTGAGATATACAGATGCTTGTCTGTTGTTTACAGGTTTTCTTGAGTAGTGTCCAAAAAGTGTTTTTTTTTATCTTTAGTTTTGCCAGAGAGTGTAATCTAATTTTACCTCTTGCAATTCAAAGAGGCCAAGAAGAAGATTTTGATTGACAAATGTCTGTAGCCTCCATATGCAAACTCTTCTCATAATTACCTCTGTACATAGTCCAAAGCAATCACCCAATGCATGAACATGTGGAGCAGACAGTGTACACAGAGCTGATATTGGGATAGTAGAAAAAACTCATCTGAGAAATAACATTGGTGTTTTCATAATTTTCATGGTGACAAATAGTCCATGTACAGGCATTTATATGAGCTCCAAATTGGATAATGCTAGTTTTTGGTGTTGTTTTTGTAGCCAACAGATGATGACGACTAAATTGAAGAACTCTGCCATTTGTGGAAAAATGTTTCACTGTCCTGCAAAAAGTTGATAAGATCAAAACCACTTTCATACTTGTGTCAAAAATGAACCTAGAGTAAGCAGCTTAATTCAGCAAAAGAATGGAAGTAGAAGACAACATCTAACATTATATATATATAGAAAAAAATACCAAAGGTTTTCTTTACAAAACAGTAATACGACCTCACATTCAAAAGTATTCTGAAATATAAGCAAAGGTTGTGTGAATGAGTTTTAAAAACAGTGTAAATGTAAAATTAGCAATTGTACAAATTTTTGAATGCAATTGCTCATGTGCTGATGAACTCACCTAAATACGAAATTAAAGACGACCTTTATTCAAGGAAACTTTATCTTTTAATACCATCTAGAGTGTCATTTTATAACACCTTGCTCCCCAATTACTTGCATATCACACCTCAGTTTTGCTTTTGTGATTTCATAATTTAATTAACCTCTTAAAAGACTGTAAGAACTTATATTTTTCAACTAATTTGTACTTTAAATGATGACAGTGACTCACTGCCACCAGCTTGAATAACCAGTTTGTTTCCACCTCTATGGACACCTCAATAATAATTTTCTACTTTATAATATATAATAATAATCTATTAGCACAGAGTTTTCATTCTATTGAGGACTCCTGCTTTTCTTAAAGATCAAAGCTGTGTGAGTCAGCAGTGCCATGAGCTTTTTCTTCATAATATGACAAGAAATGTCTTGCATTCTTATATCACACTGAATAAAAAGAGAAAGGGGGAGTTCTGGAGGAGAGAAGCAACCAAGGGAAGCTTGCACACATGGGATTGTAATATACTTCAATTAAAAGTGCAGCAGTAGTCTGATAGTCAGTTTAAATGGCCATCAAGATACGAACAAAGCAGAGATTTTGAAGGGTAATCAAAACCAGGATAGTGCAGTGAATATACAAAATGTGTACTTCAATATATATATGGAATTTATTAATAACAAATTCCTCAATGTTGCAATAGGCTTCCTGTATTATTTTTTTTGAAAATTTTCATTTTGAATCATTGGATGGCCTTTTCTCTCATATTTAGATGTTTTCTGTTAAGCTGTTCAAAGTCAACACTAATACCTATACTATGGCAGCACAATCAGCATCCTACATCTTCTCCTCCTACTTCAGCAACATAACAATTACCTTGAGTCACCAAAAGAAACAAAAACAAATTAGCTTGACTGTGTGTCAAATGTATAAGGTGCTTTGACAAAACACAGGTATGTCAAAGTCTTTTTTTTGTTTTAAATGATTGTTTGACATAACTTTTAGCAATACACTTGCAAAAGCTCCTGAATCTTCAAACCTAAATGGATGGCTACAATTTTCAATGCACCAGATGTAGCAATGCGAGAATGTTATTCAAGTTTCCACTATTATCAAGCACCATCTTAACTCAGTTCATTCTGTTGTTATACTTGACAGAGAATAGAAGGAGCAGAGTGACTGAAATGAAATCAACGCCAGCCTGTTTGGCTAAAGAAACAAACCCGCAGAGCTTAGAAACCAACGATGTTTACAAAAGCTGAAGACACATTTTTTCTTCTTTGCCTTGGATCGACAACAGCTGAGGGTCACATGTGAGTCATACATCAGACAAGGACCTTGGACAGGCTTGTATGTTCTCTGTGAAAGGACGCAGGTTGGTTCCCACACAGCGCATATTAAACCAGGAGACAACACACCTCAGGCAGAAGGCACAGTTCTGCACCTCATTGTACTCTATGGTGCTATCTTTATTGCATTTATCACTTTTAGGTGCTACTTCTTGAGGGAAATAAGTTGCTTCCTAGAAAAACACAATAAACCATTTTTACAGGACTATAAACACATGTGGCATGAAAAGTCCATAAAAACCTAATCACCCAGTGATTGCTGTATAGCCTGAAAATTGATAACAAATTCTGTATAAAGAGGCTCATTGTGAGACGTGCCATGCCACCCTATATGATCAACCCATGTAACTTCAATTATGTATGGTCAAGAGTTTCCAATAAAAATGCAAATGAAATGCCTTGAAGTGAAATGACTCATAATTAATGGAAAGAGGGAAAAAAACGCATAAGAAAAGCCGTTGGTGGATGGCTTGAGTAGATAGAAATTTGAACTGTGGTGGCACAGCGTCAGACAGCAGAGACAGACCAGACCCAGGTCTGGTGAAGCTCTGGAGCGACGGGTAGCGTCTGGCAGCCACATTCACTCATTTGTCCGCTATGTCATTACAGTGTTTGCAAAGCATCGTGGGCCTAAATTATACTGTGTGCAGTCCTTTTCACTCTTACACCATGTACAGTGGATCTGTGGCTGCCAGGAACCTACTGTGTGAGGAGTTGTTCCAGGTGGCCAACCGTCAAAATGGAAAACAGACCAGTTTTATTTTTGATTTTATTTTCTTTATCATTACAGAGTGAGAAAACTCACAGAACTGACACACTTAAAACCTGGAAAGGGTTGGAACACGAAAACTATTGCCAACAGAAAGGTTTGACAATAAGTTTTGCTACTCTAAATGCCTCTAATTTCTAAAACTAAAACATGGCAATGGTGTATGAAAATACCTTGCTAATGCAGTGTATTTGAAATGAGGTATTACACTCTTAGGTGAACAATGCAACACCAACATCATACCACACCAACAGTCTTGCACTATTGAAAAAAGAAATCTAAATAAAGCTGCCAGGAATGGAAAGGAAACATTTGACAATAAAAGCTTCACTGGAAAAACGGTCAGATTAAAACAGACATATTTGCAGCATGGACGATACAAATAAAGTCTGACTTCACTTTGCTGGAATCAGTAACTTCTCACTTTCAGTAAACTCATGTATTTTGCTATCTTGTATCCCAGGTGAAAATGTTTTGGTAACGATACACCCTTCACTGTAATGACTCATTCAGACAGCTATTTCTATTCTTTCCTAGGTAACAACCTTCACTTTCTGATCCAATAGCAACAAATGTAAAATCATGACCTGCTGTTATACAAGAATTGTGCATCACTCAGCTGCAATCTGTGTAAAATGTAAGTCTATAGATGTTATTCTACATTTGGAAAAGCATATTATCAATATTGTTCATGTGTACCATATGGGAAATGAACAATATTCTTTTTCTTTGGCAATTCATTCATTTTAAAAACTGGCTATAAACAGTCCTTGGCACTGGATACAGTGTTGACAGATAAAGACACCTTTTGTTTAAGCATTTGTCGTCTAGTTATGAAAACATAAGTGTAACTGTGTACTGCAGAAAAGGGTCCGTCTTTATGTACAGTTCGACTGTTTTACAGTATGTGGATGATTACTTCACTAACCATTAAAAGACTGCATTAAATATGCCATTGGTCCTTGCTATTTGCTTTTCTAAGAACTCAGTATAAAATATGCAAAATCTAGTAGGTTATCAACATTGATTATTGTACTTACATTCCATTATATGTTCTACTGGGGTCATTTTGACATTCTCAGAAATTATGAAAATGACTGCCACTCATTCCACAGTTCCTTCAGCACAGAGCTGTGAGATGCCTTCATCAAGCATCGACAATACAACTGGGGTTCAAAAGAGCCTCATTTTTAAATTCCAGTTACATTTTTTACAGGAATGACTGCTGACACCATTATCATAAACAAAAGCTTGATCTTCCCATCTGGTCCTCAGTTAATACATTTATCTATTATACACATCTTTAATTTTAGCATTTTCTTTTACATAAAAAAGCATCTTCTGCTATGCAAGTTAATAATTTTGTACATATTTGAACAATATATCTTTGGTTAACTTCACTGTTGAAATGCCTAAATTGCAAAACTGTGGTATGTGCTTTATCTGTGGCCTCAGAGACAAATATTTATCTGAAATCTTGACAATCAAGTATACTGTGGCCATTTCCTTGGAGAAATACTCAATCTTGTTCACTTGTGATGATGATGATGATGATGATAAGCAATCTCAAATATCCGACAGTGTCACCTATGTGACATTATCAGTCAGTTGACAGTTGGCATTTGGGCCAGGCCTCCAGAACAATTCGAGATCACCACATGTTAGTGAAAGGGGAATACTGTCTTCTGAGATGACGAAGAAGCAGCAGACAAACAGTGCACAATGGCATTTTACATCAGGAAAAACATTATTCTTGTTTACAAAAAAGACTGGGTTTACTGTAATGCTGCACAAGCAATCAATCTCAAGTATGAGCTACCCTACCACAAATATTTCTGAGCATTGCCCCATCTGTATGTTATTACAGCTGCTCCTGTGGTTGTTTCCAGTATGCTAAAGGACAATAGCCTTGCTAGTGGTGCTTTCTTTTAGTTAGTCTTCCACATATCGCTCTTCCTGCGGAAAGGTTTTAACCGTCTGAACCCCAAAACCCACCAACAGGTTTGAAAGTCTCTCAAATCACACCATTTATCACAGAAACTGTGAAAACAGAAAGAATCATCACTTTTTCAACTTTCTAATAACTAATAACTCATCTGTAATGTGCCGTTCCATTGAGAACATAATCAGACAGTCCTTAAACTACTCACCTATAATATACCACTTCATCAATTGTTTACAGTTTTTTTTGATATTTTGTTGATAATTCATCAAAATCATTTTATTTTACATATTTTATTTAAAAATACTCCCAAAAATAAATATACGCTAACCAGATTCTGTAAAAACAAACAAAAAACACAGGAAGCCAATGATGACTCAGCTACAACCAACAGTTCCATTGCAAAAATACTGTGACTTTTTGTCTGAACTGCAGGCTGTGCTTACACAGGACAGACAAGAATTGAAAATGATTACAAGTGTACATTGTTAAATATCTATAGTATGTGGAGCCCCCTTTTTAACACCTTGGAAAAATGTTGCACGTTGATTCTAGGTATTTGTAGGTCACTTTTGTAAAATAAGTAATCAAAGAGGTACAGAGCACAGAGGTGCTGGACTTCATATTGGAGTGTAAAATGAGAATACACTAAGCTAAAGTAAGATAGGAGCAGAAAATGCCCACAGACTGATTGGGGTTCAGATGGTTAAAAAACAAAACTTTTTTAATCAGGGAAAAAAAACGGTTTATTTTTTTGGATATATTGCCCATCCCTATGAGGGAGATACCTAATGATACATTACTCTAATACACTAATAAAATATTGTTCTACATTTGTTGGGCTTCTTTAACCATTTCCCTGACTATCCAACAATAAATAGAGTATAAATTGCTCATTTGAATGCATACATTACACAAGGGCCATGCAAATAGGTGCTGTTGCTGAGAGAAAGGCCTGAACTCGCTTCCATTGATGAAAAGAAGACATTTGTCTGGCCACTTACTTGAAACCAGCATCCTACATGAATAGTAGAAAGTTTCTCAGTAAATGTTGACCAGACTTTTTTTACTTTTAGTTTGCTCAAACAGACAGATTTCCCAGGGGCTGCACTGAACACCTTCATTCTTACTGATTCTATCAAAAAAGAAAGCTTTCATTATACTCCCTTGCGGACATGCACATGGACAACTGTGGGAACTACAGATGTGTAGTTTTTATTCTTATATAACTACAGGCAGCTTCTACAACATTCTGCACTCCACTGGTAGCACAGTTTCCACACAGACAACAATTTAAAGCTGCACATTGATGTCCATAGAAAGATCTGTGGAGACCAAAGCAGATTTGGACAGATGACAAACTTCTTGTCACAGGGACCCTAGAAGACCCTCTCATATTCATGGGAAGTAAAATACTATTTTAATGGGGTCAACACTGAGTACAAATAAAACTAATGGTAGTAATCTCCTTGCGTTGTCCCATAGCAACATTTTCATGAGGTCTCCATGAAACCCATTTTAATCACTGTTTGTTCTAGGCACACCCAGTCCAATCTGCCAAATGCCTTCTCAACATCAAAGCTGAAACACATTTTGATGGTTCTGTTCTACCTGCGGCTGTTGGCTGTAGATACGCCTGTTTGTAACAGAGAAGAATTTTCTTTCATATCTCCCATGACCAAATGAGAAATAATTGCACATTAGTATCAGCATTATAATTTTAGTTGCAGAGTTTACTCCGTCAGTTCAAATGGCACTCTCTATAACAGACCGCATTTTATCATAACTGCTTATTTACACATCCAGCAGACACAGAAACTTCAGGTCTGACAATCCAAAATTATTTAAAAGTTAAGGTATAAAGCTATTTCACAAATGGCCAATTATTAGGCCCGTGATTTGAGTTACTTAACCAGAGCTCAACAAAACTCTATTCATAAAAGTGTAGCCCTAGTACTAACAAAGTGACATCGGCTTACTGTCCTCATAAACCCAAATAGAAAATGTAAAAGATTCATGCTTTAGTCAAACATATATGACCTATTTAACAACTACTGTACAAATATGATGCATATATAAAAACACACATATACACAAATACTAACACACACTCTAGTAACAAAGTATATAAGAGTTTTGGACACATCATTTTCAGCTACCCTCTCTGTCCCCAATGTGAAGGTTGCTTCTGCTTGTTTCTTATGCAACCTTGCACTTCTAAGACACACACACACACACACACACACACACACACACACACACACACACACACACACACACACACACACACACACACACACACACACACACACACACACACACACACACACACAGACTGATCACACTCTCTGATCTTGCAAACACACACACACTGATTAAACATACACACACACACAATGAAAGTGCTTTGTTCTGTCTCCTGGGACTGCACATCCAGCAGCCACCTGTCAGCCCATTTAGTGCAGTCTGCAGGGGGTGGTGGTGGTGGTGTGTGTGTGTGTGTGTGTGTGCGTGCGTGCGTGCGTGCGTGCGTGCGTGCGTGCGCGCGTGTGTGTGTGTTTCAAATGACCAAGCTTTTTCCTGCTTTGAAAATACAAGCAAGGACCTCCTGTATTGTGAATAGACCTGTGTGAGGAGTTCAAATATATGTGCTGATTTCTCAAGGAGTGAGAAGAAAAGATGCTTCCAGCTTTGGACTATTCAGCAATGCTGTAAAATTGAGTCCTAGAAGGTTTGATTGTGGATCATACGGTTATGTAAAGCTTTAATTTTTAATGAGTGTGTGCTCTGCAAACTAAGGCATTTACCCCAGCCTGTATGATGCTGCAATAAAACTCTCAAAAAACGTAGTGCCAACTACTTCCCTACCTCTGTGTAATGTGTAGGTACAGACTGCAGTGCATCCTGCATTCACACAACCTCAACCTACACTGAGGGAAGACCATTTTCCCAAGATTAATTATGGCATGCGTGGACCTTCAACTTCAATAGACGATAATCTACCCATTTATTTCAGGCTACCTCACTGTGTCCACATGATAGCTTGCAAAAAGCAATATTTAATGTAATTGATACCTAAAATGAAAAATCTGTGCTATTCAACACAATTTTCCCAGAGCTTAAGCTGCACAAAGTGATTATTCTTCTCTATTAGGCTCACATTTATCATCCCCCTCCTCATTAACCTGCTCTCCCTTGGAATCAGTGGGTGCTGTGATCTACTGGAAAGGCACAAATATGTGTGTGTGGGTGTGAATGCACACACCACACTTCTAGTTTTCTATCATTCTAAAAAGTTACCATTCAAAGTGTACAAACACAGCTGCCGTGTTTTAGATGCATGCGCACAATAAGGTACACAAGTGAAACACTGTTATCTAACGTCCGTATGTTAAGAGAATTTCAAGTGCAAGATGCAAATACAAATTACTTTGAAGAGAATACATTCTTTCCGAAAACAGACAGATTTCCCAGGGGCTGCACTGAACACCTTCATTCTTACTGATTCTATCAAAAAAGAAAGCTTTCATTATACTCCCTTGCGGACATGCACATGGACAACTGTGGGAACTACAGATGTGTAGTTTTTATTCTTATATAACTACAGGCAGCTTCTACAACATTCTGCACTCCACTGGTAGCACAGTTTCCACACAGACAACAATTTAAAGCTGCACATTGATGTCCATAGAAAGATCTGTGGAGACCAAAGCAGATTTGGACAGATGACAAACTTCTTGTCACAGGGACCCTAGAAGACCCTCTCATATTCATGGGAAGTAAAATACTATTTTAATGGGGTCAACACTGAGTACAAATAAAACTAATGGTAGTAATCTCCTTGCGTTGTCCCATAGCAACATTTTCATGAGGTCTCCATGAAACCCATTTTAATCACTGTTTGTTCTAGGCACACCCAGTCCAATCTGCCAAATGCCTTCTCAACATCAAAGCTGAAACACATTTTGATGGTTCTGTTCTACCTGCGGCTGTTGGCTGTAGATACGCCTGTTTGTAACAGAGAAGAATTTTCTTTCATATCTCCCATGACCAAATGAGAAATAATTGCACATTAGTATCAGCATTATAATTTTAGTTGCAGAGTTTACTCCGTCAGTTCAAATGGCACTCTCTATAACAGACCGCATTTTATCATAACTGCTTATTTACACATCCAGCAGACACAGAAACTTCAGGTCTGACAATCCAAAATTATTTAAAAGTTAAGGTATAAAGCTATTTCACAAATGGCCAATTATTAGGCCCGTGATTTGAGTTACTTAACCAGAGCTCAACAAAACTCTATTCATAAAAGTGTAGCCCTAGTACTAACGAAGTGACATCGGCTTACTGTCCTCATAAACCCAAATAGAAAATGTAAAAGATTCATGCTTTAGTCAAACATATATGACCTATTTAACAACTACTGTACAAATATGATGCATATATAAAAACACACATATACACAAATACTAACACACACTCTAGTAACAAAGTATATAAGAGTTTTGGACACATCATTTTCAGCTACCCTCTCTGTCCCCAATGTGAAGGTTGCTTCTGCTTGTTTCTTATGCAACCTTGCACTTCTAAGACACACACACACACACACACACACACACACACACACACACACACACACACACACACACACACACACACACACACACACACACACACACACAGACTGATCACACTCTCTGATCTTGCAAACACACACACACTGATTAAACATACACACACACACAATGAAAGTGCTTTGTTCTGTCTCCTGGGACTGCACATCCAGCAGCCACCTGTCAGCCCATTTAGTGCAGTCTGCAGGGGGTGGTGGTGGTGGTGTGTGTGTGTGTGTGTGTGCGTGCGTGCGTGCGTGCGTGCGTGCGTGCGTGCGCGCGTGTGTGTGTGTTTCAAATGACCAAGCTTTTTCCTGCTTTGAAAATACAAGCAAGGACCTCCTGTATTGTGAATAGACCTGTGTGAGGAGTTCAAATATATGTGCTGATTTCTCAAGGAGTGAGAAGAAAAGATGCTTCCAGCTTTGGACTATTCAGCAATGCTGTAAAATTGAGTCCTAGAAGGTTTGATTGTGGATCATACGGTTATGTAAAGCTTTAATTTTTAATGAGTGTGTGCTCTGCAAACTAAGGCATTTACCCCAGCCTGTATGATGCTGCAATAAAACTCTCAAAAAACGTAGTGCCAACTACTTCCCTACCTCTGTGTAATGTGTAGGTACAGACTGCAGTGCATCCTGCATTCACACAACCTCAACCTACACTGAGGGAAGACCATTTTCCCAAGATTAATTATGGCATGCGTGGACCTTCAACTTCAATAGACGATAATCTACCCATTTATTTCAGGCTACCTCACTGTGTCCACATGATAGCTTGCAAAAAGCAATATTTAATGTAATTGATACCTAAAATGAAAAATCTGTGCTATTCAACACAATTTTCCCAGAGCTTAAGCTGCACAAAGTGATTATTCTTCTCTATTAGGCTCACATTTATCATCCCCCTCCTCATTAACCTGCTCTCCCTTGGAATCAGTGGGTGCTGTGATCTACTGGAAAGGCACAAATATGTGTGTGTGGGTGTGAATGCACACACCACACTTCTAGTTTTCTATCATTCTAAAAAGTTACCATTCAAAGTGTACAAACACAGCTGCCGTGTTTTAGATGCATGCGCACAATAAGGTACACAAGTGAAACACTGTTATCTAACGTCCGTATGTTAAGAGAATTTCAAGTGCAAGATGCAAATACAAATTACTTTGAAGAGAATACATTCTTTCCGATATTTAATTTGAAAACAATTTGCCACCTCATCCACACCATTTGGCATTTTGGACGGAATTTTCCAAGGGATGACAGAAAGCACTCCTCCAGTGTTACAGTTTAGGGTTTGTGGCTAAAATCCTGTGTAGTGAAAGGAATGAATGACAGAACAGATATCTAATTTAAGCAGGGAATGAGCGGATTGTATGAGTATGAACTACTGTGTCTCTTTATGGTAAGGCAATCTCCACCCAGGCTTAGGAAAGTACTATTTAACTTTAGTTTCATTAATTTGGTCCATCAAACTTGGACAGTGAAGTCGAACAATAGAACATTACAGCATTTCTGTCCATTAATGATAACTGTCTGCAATTTAAAGGGCATTACTCAGTTCATACATTTTCCTATTGTAATTTCAGCTAATGCTCAAGACGAACAACTTGAATAAGATTATCGTGTAGGAAAAGGAAGTGAATGCAGTAAAAGCTCTTAAATTAGTTACCCTTTAATATTCTATTAACTGCAGTCTAGAGTGCGTGCATGTGATGACTAATCACATGCAGAGTGTAACTGTAGTGTATCCAAGTTATACAAAGAACAGTACGGCTATTTACTTATACATTATATGTTTAAGTTTGAGTGAGAAAACTTTTCTGTCAGAGTTTTCTGTCACGAGTTGTTGAAAAGATCAAGACCAGTCTCTTGTGTTAGAGCTAAATTTGAAGCTAGGGCCAGGGACTGTTAGCAAAAAAACTAATTTTCACATTGTACTATATAGAGCCTGAACCATTTATCAACCTGCAGAATTTATCAGTCCATTTACGCCTATCACAGATACAGCAGTATCAGCATAGGTACTGTATGATTTGAAAGATTCTTTTTAAAAGCATAATACAGAAAAAGAGGCTTGGGATGCATGAAAAGCGGTGTAATCACATAGTTTGTTGAGCAGGGTGTGTTCCGACACCATTGTTCGTGACACTCGCAGCAGCATATGCAAGCAAGCAGAGAAAACCAATCATTGTGCAAAGTAATGGGGTGTTTCCATGGTAAGCTGTTAACAAGTTTGTGAAACACATTGCAGTAAAGTTAAAAAAAACAATGTCCTCATCTTTTATTCTCCTGTGACAACCATCATGTCACTCGTGCTTATCATAATTGTTAGCTATATTACCTTACTAACAAACCATGTAGCCATGCTCATTGTTTGTCCGTTGAGTGGAGGCTAATGTGTTTGCATCAAAGGCCTTTCTCCCTACACACAATACATTAATGCGAGTCCAACTAATGTTAACGTTATATGTAAAAACTGCACAGCACTTACAGTTTCACATCCCTTTAAACCAGTGGTTCTCAATTTTTTTCTGTCGGGCTCCCCTTCTGAGGGCAAAAAAAAAAAAAAAGTGAATAAAAGTAAAAGTAATCGGAGTAGATGAGCCGAGTATGTGACATGATCAAGTACGCTGGTGTTCCGACTGCACATTAACGATGCGTTCTCTGGAGTCTGTACTTCTAAACTGTATTTGCGGCCAGCGCAAATACAGTTTATGGGCCAGTGAGAAACATGACCATAAAAGTGACTTAGATGTGAATGACACATTGTCTGCACTTTAACAGACTGATGAAGCCAGCAATGTCATGTACCTCGTGTCTAAAAAGATCTGTCTAAAGATGTACGCTGGATGACACTGACTGCACATTTGGAACTGCTGACCACTCTCTACTCCTCTCAGTGAAATCCTCATGGGAACAGCGTACGAAATCCGTGACCTTCCAAAACCCACATCGTTCATCTGAACAGGATATTGTATGACTGGGAGGCCATTGCAGTTACAGAGTAGTGCAGGTTGGTACAACATGTACTTAGTTCCTAATCAAATCTGATCAGAAATGTTTCGACAAGATGCTTTCCAAAACAGTGAATGCCAGATTCAGCATACAATATTCAAAGCTCTTTTGTGCTCAGTCTGTCAGCATAAAATCACAGACCAAGGGAAAGCTCTTGTGTGGCTTTCAGGTACGAACTGTTGCTTGCTTCCTGGGTATTAATAATGAAAACATGTTGCACGTTTTACAATTTTGGCAGTGTCATTTCTGTTGGAAGCATAAAGGGCTTGACTAAGACAATGACACAGATTTGCAAATATTTGTGTGTAGAATAACACAAAAAGAAAGACAATGACAGCAAAAGACAATAATTGGCAGTTGAATAGATGAGTGAAAGACAAAGAGATGCAAATATGTAGAGCAGATGTGATCAAGAAGAGAGAGAGATAAGGAAAGAAAGAAAAGAGTCTAGTCTGAGGAGTGGGGGAGTCTAGCCCATTACATCACTGCTGCAGTGGCTGACAATATGAACGATACTCTCCCTTCCCATGTTTCTCTTTGTCAACATATTGTTACAAACTGTCTTGGTCTCGTTAGCTTCACTACTGCTGCTATGGGTAGGGAATATTAATCATGAGCAGTATTAACATTTTGAAGTTTTAAATTTAACTACAGATAATCAAGAATAGACATCGAAATGTATTAATATTGCAAAATAGGTTATTATTGCTTTTCCAAAAGTGACTAATGTTTTCTATTCAGTTGGCCCTGTGGTTAAGATGCAGTTTCATTTCCATGTGCAAAACTAGTTAGTTCAATTCAAAAAGTAAATGATTTTTGTCTTTAAAAAAGCTTTGCTATAACTTCATTTTCCTCAGTGAAAATCAGACTACCACACTGGCCTCAGTTCAGATCAATAAACCGGTCCAACATAACTGACAACATCAGGGTATCTTCCAAACAAAATGAATTGGTGGACGTGGTTAGTTGTGGTTATAAAACAAACAAGGTTTAATTTCTATAATTATATAAAGAAAAAACCTGGGATGAACATGTGCAACATATTTCTGCCAGGTGTTAATAATACTAGAAAAAAATGGTGGTTCCACATGGTACATAGATGCTTTCCTGCTTACATTTCTAACTTGTTTCCATAGTGGTCTCCTTTTTGTGTTGTGTAAAAACACAGCCTGGAGTCCAACCAAAAAGGTGCTGAATTTTTGTTACATGTCTGTTGGTTGCAACTAAGTCATCTCATTTATGCCAAGGAGTGCAGAACTTTTTTAGTGTTTTTTTTTTTTAACAGTATCTGGTCAGTGCACATTCTATTTTTTGAAAATTATACATATAACTAGGGCTGCAACAACGAATCGATTAAATCGATAAAAATCGATTATTAAAATCGTTGGCAACGAATTTGATTATCGATTTATTGTGCCGCGCGATTCATGCGTCATTCGCCATGTCGTGGCGCCGTCTACTTCACCTGTAGAGCTTTGCCAATGCTGGTTGACTGAAATAAAGTTAAAAAAAAAAACAACAACTCCAACTGCAGAGCGAGTTGAACAGAGCGAGGTGGATGCAGAGTGGAAGAGTAAATTCAACAAATGAAACATGACTGGCATGGAGAAAACAGTTTGACCGAAGTCCTCATAAGTGTGGGAGCATTTCACGCTTCACAAAACAAAAAACATGCCGCGTGTCCACTACATGCGATTTTTCCACACGGCAACGCACGCATCTGAAAATCGCACAGACAGCGGGCGGTCACTAGCGTGCCACAACATTGTCACATGACCGAGCTTTCAGCTTGACAGTCCGGCAGACAAGTCGGATAAACACAGTGGATTCAGCAGCGGCGGGCCGCCATTCCTAAATCCTAGCCGCCACTCCTTCAAATTTCTTTTTTTTTTTTTTTATTGTCGCAAACACACCACCGCTGCATGTCTCCATCTTCACAGCAGAGTCCTGCACTGTGTCGGGTACTCGTCGAGTACTAAGGTAAACTACAGATAACTATCTTGCTCAGTATTTACTCTTTGATACGTCAGGTTAATACGACGTTGATGTCGCTAGAGCGTGGCCTTGAAAGTGACGTCACGTCAAGCACCCACGCAACAGGTCAGAGAGTCAAAGGAGTATCGTCTTGGAAAATAGAGCAGCGACTTACTGGAGAAAAGTTATTAGTTTAAGATAACTCATAATAGATGTTACAAGTTAAATAGACATTCACAAAATATTGATGAGCAGTAAACATTTCGTAACATATCGGAACCACTTATTTGGGCCCGGTGCAAACTCAGTGTCGCTAACATGAGTAAACTAATTGATAACATTAAGCTAATATCTACACACCATGATGTAACTGCTGACTGCGTTTTCAGATGAGCTTGTTCAAATCTTTTTATTTTTTTTTACATTCAGCCTTTAAAAAGCTATTTTCCATTAGACATTCAATAAATAGGCTGTACAAGGAAAATCTGCAGTCAAGTGTCATTTGTTTACTGACCACGGCTCCCCGGAGAGCCTGTCACTGCTGCTGAAAAAAAATCCTAGAGGAAACACTGCTTCACTACAATGGTCTTATTTGCTCTGTCAGTCCAAATTTTCTATTTCTGAATAAAGAGGTGGGAATTAAAAATGTGCTTTTTTTTAAATGCAATTAATCGAAAAAATAATCGACCGAATAATCAATTATTAAAATAATCGTTAGTTGCAGCCCTACATGTAACATGTAGAAATAGGAGCTTTGACGGAATGTCACAATTTAAAGCTTAGATTTGGTACATTTTTCTGATAGAATGGTTCATCATAGATTAGCAGTTCAAGGACTGTCAGTTTTGAAAATATAGTCCATAAAATGTCTCATAGGAGCAGAATGTTATACAAGGTTGGGAACGCTAAATTAAGTAAACTAGAGCTCTGAATCTTAGTTTCTTTTTATGTTGTTACTGCTGTTTTTAAGCCAGGGCTGTACAATGGCTTGGTGTTTAGTACTGTCGCCTTGCAGCTAGAAGATCCCTGGTTCACGTCCTGGCCTTCCTGGGATCTTTTTGCATGGAGTTTGCATGTTCTCCCTGAGCATGCATGGGTTTTCTCTGGAGACAATACAAAAACATACTCAGATTAATTGGTAACTTTAAACTGTCCATAGGTGTGAATGCAAGTGTAGCTTTGTACATGCATCCCTGCGATGGACTGATGACCGGTTCAGGGGGTCCTCTGCCTTCGCTGGGATAGTCTCCAGCCTCCACGTGACCCTAATGAGGATTAAGCGGTGACTCGATGGATGGATGGATGGATGGATGGATGGATGGATGGATGGATGGATGGATGTTTTAAAGCCTGACACTGCTTACATTTTTAAAGCAGTCCTGGTAAATAATATCTATTGATGTAAGTTTATAACTGTCACATTTATGTTCTTATGTTGTATGCTTACAGAAGCAGGTTTGATTCAAGGGGCTGAGAAAAAACAGTTTGACAACATAGATTCCTTTCAGTTTTTTACAGGGATGTAGACAGTCTCACCAAAGATTTCAGTCCAGGTCCTCAGGTCAAATAAAGTTAGATCTTTTAATAGAATACCAAGTAAACTTTAGTGCCCCAGTGTCCATGTGATTACATATAATAAGTAGTGCTGTATGAGTGTATACAGGATGACAGATATTTATAGAAGGTAATGTAATTTGTAAGTATATTAATTGATATCAGACAGTGAAAATATGTAAACAAAATGGAACATACCCTGGTCAAGATCACTTGCCTCTCTGGTTCAGCTAGCAGCCTATGTGGTGGAGGATGAGGAGAAAGGGAGAAAGGGAGAAAGGAGAAGCTAAACAAACAGGAGAAGGTCAAACAGACCTGCTGGGAAATGCCACTAACGTTTTGCCTCACGAGGACAGCAGGGGAGCGAGAGTCGGAGAGAAGGCTTACATGTTTTCACATCACATGCTCTCATTTTGTTAGAATGCACATGTTGCTATTGAATACTGAAAAACAGCCCCTGCTAAGTCATACTGATTGTGTGTGTGTGTGTGTGTGCGTGTGTGTGTGTGTGTGTGTGTGTGTGTGTGTGTGTTTAAAAGTGAAAGAGCAAGAGTCAGGGAAAGTGAGGAACACTGAGTATACACAGGAGCTGAACGATCAATATTGATTGTGTAGTTAAAAGCTGCCAGTGAATGCTGTCACCTGCAGCCACTTAGAATTCATAAAAAATTAAATATAAGGAAAGACTCATTGACATGTCAGTGATGAGAAGCTGCTTAGAGTTGAGGTTCAAATAAATAGGGAATTCATCAAGTATTCAGAACACTTCTCTTTTTAAACAAGCTACTGTAGTAGATTAAACTATAAACTGATGAAATTGACATTTTTGTCCATCAGTCTACACTCAATGACCTCTCATGACAAAGTGAAAACAGGCTTTAAGAAGTTTTTGTAAGATAACTAAATTTAAACCTGAAATCTTCTATTTATAGGAGTACTGAGACCCTTAACTTTGGACTTTGTAGAAGCCCTGGTGGCAATAATTACAGATGCACGATTGTTGTCTTGGCTGTGTACTTTGGGTGATTGTCATGCTAAAAGGTGAACCCTCGCCCCAGTGTCAGGTCGCGTGTACCCTGGAGCAGTTTTTCTTCAAAAACCTCTCTGTATTTGGCTGCATTCACTCTTTCCTCGATTTTGAGCAGTTTCCTAGTCCCTGCCACTGAGTAGGACACTCATAATGCTGCCACCACCATGCTTCACTGTCAAGATGGTGTTACCCAAGTGATGAGCATTGCCTTGTGTTCAAAAGTCATTCTTTAATATATCTGTCAAGTGAATTTGAAATTAACTTTTGACATGTTGCAAAATAGAAGAGAAGAGGCAAATTAGGCTCGTTCCCATTAAGTACTTTGGAGAGAATAAACTAGGCTGTGTAGTGTCAGAAGCAGGCAGCATACAGCAATAAACAGCGTAGTAGTAGCTAAAACTGGATGGAGAAAGGCTTCAGGAATTATTTACACTTGGCAAAGTTTGAATAACTCTTTCATGTCAACTGATATTGGCCATGTGTCATGATGTCCAGAGGCATGGACAACAAAAGAAGCATAAATAGCTGATCAGTCATATGCATTACATGTTTTCTATGCCAGAACTTACTTGGAAAAGGCATTTCCACCCTTCATTATACACATGATTTTTTTTTGACAAGTCAAAAACCACGCCAATCAAACTTAAAAATTTTTTTTTTGTTAAATTGGCAGAGTTTTAAAGAATTTTGCCATTTTCATTAATACCTCAACATGCACATTAAACACACCATGGGAACACAGCTATGAAGTACTAAAAGTTTTGCCCAAAAAAAGCTTAATCTTTGTGTTATCAAATCTAAAAATCTGTTCCAATGCCCTCAACATGCCCTAAACGCCATTGGCAAACAGGATGTCATATATCTTTTGTTCCAAAGTGTCCTACCTATAGTCACTACCAGAAAGGCCTGATTGACAGGGTGATGCACAGATGGTCGTCATTCCTTCTGTCTCTGCAGAAAACTACAGAGCTTAATGTTGTGGTAGATCAGTGTGTATACCAAAGCACATCACTTTCTAACACTTTGGATTAAAGCAACTCATATCTATGAAAAAGTGCATTAAGGTACAGTTCAGTGATTCATGTTTGATGTGTTGGTACTGACTTTAAAGCAAACTTTGGGTGCATCCGTCTGGATCACTGTGTTAAATGGCTGAGGTGAACTCAGTAAACTTCAGAGCCATTACTTACCAGCCAAATTATGCTACTTCAACCAAAAAAGGATACAAAGGCAAAAGATCTGTCGTTGAACTTTCTATGGATGGAGTGCAAGACAATTTGTACTTCAGAGATTCTTCGCAGATTGGTGACCAGACTTGACACCAGACATGAATTTTGACAACCAAAGTGAATCTACAGTGTCTCAATTAGCGGGGATAATGTGCCTTGCTAGTCTGCACCTGAAACACGTGAACGTGTTATTGCCCATGACAGTTACTGTCTGAGGTTGTCTAGACATGTCCACACACACAGACCAACAATACAGTTGCTTTCATACAAATGTTCTCAACAAAAAACACTGAGCCAGTGACAGATACAAATGCACAATACTATTTACGTTCTTAAATTCTTCAATAAAACCAAACATACACAAATTCACTACAAATACACAAACACACACGTCCCCTATAAGACAAGGTGACTTAGAAAGAGGGGTGACAAAAGAAAAATGCATGTGTTTTTTTCTGCTACCGGTCCAACAGTGAAACAACAACTGTGTCTATATGAAACCGGCACAGTGACGCAGCATCTTTGCAGCAGCACCCAAAGGCATATGCAGTGAAGGGAGAGAGGCAGACACAGAGAGTGAGATGACAAAACAAGGAGAGAGGAGGAGAGATTTAGAAGGCTCACCTGGCTAGATGAAATGTTGTCCGTGGCTCAGAAGAAGGGATAGCATCGGAGACCTGAAAGGATGAGAGAGGATAAGGGGGGAGAATAGTAGTGAGGAGGAGAAAAAGAGGGAGAGAGTGGGAGAGAGAGAGAAAGAGAGAGAGATTAGATTTGGCTGCCAGTACTTTGGGAGTGCAGTGGCAGGTGGCACGTCAGTTAACACGCACACACACCATCAGCATGTCTTAGGAACAGATGGAAGGGAAGGGGCAGAGGCAGAGGTGAGAAAATAGTGAGCAGCGACTGAGGGAGAGTATGACTAACAGTGGTTTCCAATCAACTGTGGATCCAAAGGAAGCCCTGTGCTCGCTGGTCACAGCACAAACGAGAGACAGCATGAAGTGACACTAAGGGGCCGAGAGCTTATCAGTGTGTGTGTTGCATGTGCACTGTCCATTCAACAGCGGCCACAAAGACCAACAGGTATCTCTACTTCCCCGCTGCTGTATCCTTCTCACTCTCCCACGCACACAGACACACACACATACAGCGAAGAGCCCCATGAAGTGATAAACACAACTTACAGCCCCATTTATCAGACACACAGCTGCAGACAAGAGCAGACAAACACTAATTGGCTTTGGTCTAACAGCCACAGTCTGAACATACTAGTACATGAACACACTATGGGCCGCTGTAGCTCAACAAGAGGGCAACTGGTTCATGTTGGTGTGCATACCGCTAACCTAATAACAAGCTACATAAATCGTCAATATAAAAACATTGTTACAAACATTTTCCAATATTCAGTCCCTACCAATAATCAATCTGGACAGCAAATTGACTTTTTCCTCATTACTGACCTGGGATAAAAGAGTCATGGGTCATTTATCTATCCATATATCAATTCTCTAGCTTGCAAATGCAACAATGTGAGCAGAGAAAGGAGCCCAGTAGTCTTGATAGCAATTTCCTTATCTATCCTTATAGATAGATCACTATAGTCTTTGATGAGATATTTGAGTCCCCTTAGTGTATCCTGAATCTCCCCTGAAGTCCTCTTACACCTTGCAAAACCACTTATCATGACGAACCAATTTATTGTGGGGGACCACGATTAATACAATATTCAAGAGCCACCACTTAAATGTCAACAAATGAAATCATCAATTGAGAAACCACTAAGTGAAACCTCATTCTGACAATCGAATCATTCCATTTTTGTTTAGTAGAACAGCGGACAAACTTTTATAAGCCTGTCCCAAAAGCACCTAATTACAAACTAGCTAATAGAAATAATAAAGAGAAATGGAAACAGATGGCAGCAAAGTACAGTGTCACTAGTTTGCTTGCTGCATTGATGGTCTCATCCACTGCACTGAATGCTGACAATGTCAGCTAAGCTGCTTTTAAACCAAATGTTGGTACAAACTTCTCCATTTCCATCCAGCATATTCGCCAATTCGGCAGACAGCAGTGTCAGGGGGCACACAGGAGAGATAGTATGACTGCACCATCAAAGATGAGATGAGCTGCACCATAATTTAAGTGGGTAAAACATGAGACGTGACACACTGAAGAAAAGAATCCATGTAATACCGTTGCATATTTGGAACTGAAGAAGCCTCCTGGATAAGAAGTAAAACATCTTTGAGAACCAAAAAATTAAAAAATGGAATCTCTCTATTTAAACCTCCACCCCCTCTCTGAAATGATTGCAAGAGAAATGCAATTGAATATGTATTTTACACTGCTGACTCAGTTAAATTGGAAAATATTGATTTAGCAAAGTCCTTTCATTGACTCAATCACCCTCTTGTGAACAGTCAGAGCATTCAACTGTGGAAAAAACTCATCTTGAATGCTTGAAATCTCATTCTTTAAGTAATTACACAGAGCAAAACATCATGCACACAACATGCAGTATACTCATAATTGCACAATTTATTTGATAGTACAATGCTGCCATTTCCCCTGCTACCTGAACTCCTTCTGCACCATGATGATGTAAAGAAATGTTATTCATTGTTGGGTGCTAGCTACAGGTTATCACAAATAATGTGCTTATACATTATGGCCCAAACATCAAATTACTGATCCATACTCTTGATTCATCCAGAGCACTTGAAAGATCTGTGTCCAATAAATGCAGGCGAATTGCAATTGGTGGAGATGAATCCTTATACCTGATCATCATTGATCATCATGATATTCTGTCCATGAATATAACAAAACGGGAAAGGGAAGGCATAATTCAGCTCCAAAGCCTGAGAATGTCCGAGTCAAAAAGCGAGAGCAGTGTTTAAACTCTTGGCATTGAGCGCACATGGACTGAATGGCTGAACAGCTTTCAGAATCAAAGCTGGGACTCTGTACTCCCACAGCACCTCCATCGGGAAGGTTTTGCTGATTGAAATCCTCATAAAAACATTGCTTTTTTTCATAAAACCCATCTAGGAATACTCCTGAATGAATTCTCAATAATCTCAGAGGGTAAAAAGCTGTTCCATTTTTCCTGGGGTGATTTAGGGAATTCATAATTCTCCTTCTAAAGTTTCACCAAGCTGGTGCAGTATTCCTTCTCACACCTTTTGGCATAAGCTTTCCCAGCAATCGGAAGGTGTGATTCTACAACTCACTGCCTCAGCTTATGAGTCCCAGGCAAACTGCTGCATAGTGCTGATGTAATGTGCATAATCACAATATCTTGTATAAAGAAAGTTCTACTAAGAAGCAGAAAAAGGCATTTTTAAAGGTCTAAGAAGTATGTATTCTAACATATTACACATCTGATTTCATGCATTTTTGCATTTGTATTGTACCAACAGGTTGCACAGGAATTCATCTTCATCTAAATATCCAGTGTTTCCTTGACAAAATTTTGTGAGGACCAACTAACTACACCTGGTTGAAACTGCAATGCCATAATTTCCAGAACAGTAATAGCATTCAGCTTAACCAGACTATTTCAGTAGGGCTGCAGTCTGAGGGTCACTCAGCTTTTGCAACAGCGCAACCAAACATCATTTGGCAACACATTTTAACTGCAGATCAAACTGAAGATGGCAAATGCAGTAACATCGGAGGCACATTGCAAAAACAAAGCGCAATTTTTATGAGCTAAAGCTGACACAAGATACTAAAGTCCAAAAGGACAAACAAAAACACTGGGAGCAGGTAAAGGCTTACAAAAGTGCAGGAGAGCTAACAAAACCATAAGTAGAAAACTCTCAGGACACGAAGCACAACAAAAAGGTTAAAAAAAGACCAAACAAGGTACACACCAGAAAAGCAGTAGGAATGGCACAAGGAAGACAGGAGATGAATACAGACAAACTAACAAAGGACAGATAGAGACATACACAGGGAATATGTGGGAACAAGAAGAAGTACAAGACAAGAAGAAAAATCGATTAATACAAACAAGGAAAGAGTATACCAATCAAAGAGAGACACTAGCTGCAGTCAAATAGTCTTAAAAATGTACATCCTATGTCTTTTCCTAAACAGTTTTGCTTAACATTGATGGAAAACGTCATGAGGTATGATGTGTGTAAATTCATGAGGACATTGAAAGAAAACCACGGTGCTAAGAAATTACAACTTCTCTTACACTAGGCTACGTAATCCTGTGACAGGAGACGCTGTTGATGTGGATGACACGTCACTTTCAACATTGCTCTGGCAAAGAATTATGGGATGGCAAGAATGGACCAGTGTATCCTGTGCTATAGGAGATCAGAAGGAAAGCGCTGTAGCATCTTTCCTCAGTATTTAGAGAACGCAACCAGCTCCTGTCATGACTGCCACTTAGACACTTCTGGTCAATAAGCGCCTTCCTCGGCAAAAAAAAAAAAACAACAACTTTTGGACCGTATCCACAGCCAGGGGAGGACAGGGGACACAGGAGGAAAGGAAAACATGGTGGTGAAACAGAAGATCAACAAGAGACACAAGAGCGACTCTTGTAACACTGAATTTGCTACTGTTGTTCTTGCAGCAGTAACAAGGTGTACTGTACTGGTCAAACGTACAAGTATGAAGACTGAGAACAAAATTATTGCTGCCTTGAAAATGTTCCATTTCACAAAGAACAATAACATTCTGTGTAGTGCGCTTGTGTCCAATATGTCTTGAAACTGAACTTTGTTGTTTGTCTTCTTACTGGTACCTATCGCTGAATACCTGTACAAACACAGCTACGTATGTTTATGGAGTTCAACACAATGTTATTTTCTGAACACAGCATGTCTCTGTGTGAAATGATGCTGAACTGGGTACTCTTTAAGGAGAAGGACAATAGGATCACAAGAAAGGCCACAGTTAGGCACAAGTATGAAGTCATTACCCACCTGGTGTAACAAACTGTGGTACCTCCTACCCCCTATTTTTGGAACCAACAATTAAATTCTGTCAAACTGACATGGACATGGTTCCTTACTGACTTGTATTTGTGATGCTAACTCCCCAATAGGGCTGAATAAATTAGGGAAAATAAATTTTTCTGACAGATATTATGTTTCGTTTTGTCACATATTTTCAGTCAAGCTTCAGCTCACTATGCACCCATCTTAAACATATGATAGAGCATTACCCCCATAAGATATCATCAAACTGTGAAAACTGTTTAAACTCTGGGTTTACATACTTTATGAAATGTATCCTAAATTGTAGTCTTTGTAATAGGTTAATTGCACTTTTTCACATCACGACACCGATTTCAAATCGAACTGTTCCCAATGCACAGTCAACCAATAAATTAGTGTGCCAGTCAAATCTGCCCTCCAGTAATTTATTCAGTGTCTGTCTTTGTTTCACAACTTCAGAATTTCACAACTTCACGAATGCCAGTCTGCATCTGGTCAAAATGAAGGCTCAACAGCTACATAGGAACACAACAGTTCTTTCCACTATCACACAATGTCTGACTGAATTTCCATCATCATTTAAAAGGTCCTGGAATCAGTCACAGAAGAAAAACTTGTTTTTTTAAGCTCAATGGGAAGCAGCACCAACAGGCTTTGGAATCTCTTTTTTTCAAAGGCTTTGTTTGACAAATAATTGGTATAAAAGCATGTCATTTTAATTTAACGTCTTGGAGTTGGATGATGTCGCTATTGGTCATATGAGCCACTATCAACACCACATGTTCTTCATGAGACAGAACAGTCTTTGGAGACCATCCAACACTTGGGACATTCTGACTTGGTGGTAATCCCTCTTCCTGTATCTGCTCTAACATTTACAGTTCCCTCCCAATGGGAACTCAATGGGTTGTCCTGCTCAGCTTTCTACTGGTCCTGCTGTTATTAACAAGAGCTGTTCTTAATCTGACCAAATGGTGTTTGAC
This sequence comes from Amphiprion ocellaris, assembly GCF_022539595.1. Lineage (NCBI taxonomy): Eukaryota > Metazoa > Chordata > Actinopteri > Pomacentridae > Amphiprion > Amphiprion ocellaris. The sequence goes on from NC_072776.1 coordinate 13,331,746, forward strand.
AAAGAAGCTGAACTCCACACATGACACACCTCAAGAACGTCAGAAAAAAGGATTTATGCAACATGAAAAGTTTAATTTTATCTGCAAGGAAAAGCCAAAAGGATGAGCAAACAACCAGGTGACACTGGATCTGCAGTCATGCAGCAGTGACACTGGTTTTGAAGAAGTAAAGTTTGGTCTCTGTAGTTTGGTTCTCTTGATTTGTGAAATGGCTCAGCATCAGCATCTGGAGCAAAGAGCCAAAGAATCCATTAGAATCAAGAGGGCACTAGTCCATTACCGCTCATCAATAACCCTGCATTGGAATGGATGATGTGGTGCATGCATTGTAACACTTCAGCATCGAGATTTTTTTTCTGCACTTTTGCCTCTTCACTTTGTACATTAATTAAAGTCAAATGATGTTTGAGCCAGTTGTAGTCTTATCGGCTCAAAATCAAAAATGAATGCACAGCAGTCACAGCAGGTGATTTAAGATGAACCAATTCCCTTTAAACGCTACAATCTAGCCCGTCTGTGCTCGCCACCACAGCAAAACCAAGACCACAGAGACAATCAGGGGTCGTCTTGGGGACTAAAATCAGCCACTAAATCTGAAACTGCCAGTTGACGATGGATATTTCTCAACCTGGAAGAAATAACCGGCAACAAAATATTACATAGGACAGGTTTATACATCAAAAATACATGGAGTTAAACTATTGTGATGAGATTAGATTTAAGCAACCTAATCAAGACAGAAAGGAGACAGATGGATATGAGAACTTGATCCAGTTTAAGTTTGCCTCTGCAAAACCCCTGAATTGAGATAGCAGATTTTTCTTTGGCAAACAGGCCTGTTCTGTTCATGAATCAAAATGTATACACACAACCTTTGGACAGTGCTGGGAATTTAACCTTTCTGCTTTGTGTTTCTGCCTCATTTGTAAGGACAAAATATCACAAAGACCACTCGAGGTGTCATCCAAGTTCTAGCACAGTATTGTAGTACCTGTAATAATCTGTTCCCATACATACTCAGACAAAAAAAAAAAAAAAACCCTGTACACACTCAGATAGCCCCTCTGGTGAAAACAGACTCTGCGTTCTTGGAAAAGCAGCTAAAGCTCCTTATGCCAACAGGAAGGACATGCACACCAGGAGGCAGCAGGACAAGAAAGCAGCATGTAATTGGGGTGAGGAAAAGGCCAACAGAAAAAGAGAAACTGGACAAAAAAAACTGAGCAAATAAGACAAATATTCCTCACATCTCTTCTCATCAGAGTCCCTTAATCCCTCTTTCTCACTGAAGTCACCCATCATCCTAGTCTTGCTTTTCTCTGCTCAAACAAATCAAGTTTGAATGTCATGATGAGGAGGGACAAACAGACAGTACTGACTTGCAGAAACACTGCTTCTCTGTGTGGCCAGTCTTGTTTAATTTGTCCAGGGCTCTAACCTCGATGTGACCCTAAACACGTCAATATTAAACGATCAGCGTGATTATTTCAATAATGGATCAATAGTATGTAGAGCTGAAATCAATTAATTATATGAGGCATTCTTTAAGTAGAATGTCAGATGCCAAAAATTCTTGGTTACAGATTCTTACTTTAAACACTTGCTGCAGTAAAATATTCCTCCTCAGGATCGATTTATTTCTATCATAAATAGGGCTCTTTTATTCCAAATGCTAATCTGACATTTCCCATAAAGACTCCCTAAGAAAGTTATGATTTTGAAAGAAATATCTACAACTTGTCCTTGAGTTGAGTATCCCTCCATTATGCTTGTTCCTTTATAATAAAGATGGCTACGCTATAGAGGTTAAATGTTATTCAGAGTGTTGGTGTGTAGTCTACTTGATTCTTGCATGTTTTAATGCATGAACATTCTCAGAATTGCGACCATATTTATGCCACAGTTTGTACTTTTTTTCCTCTCAGTGTGTGCATGTGTGTTTCTCTGGGACTACTCAGATGTTGGAAAAAGTGAGGCACAGACATCCAGCTGGTTTAGTCCTCCCAGGCCTCTGCGGTCTGTTGTGAACCCACATCAGTCGCCCTTCTGCTGGGTGGAGTTTGGAGGATGCTTCCCCTGCTTTCTTTAGCTGGAGCGCACACAGGGCTTGCATTAAAATGACTGCTGACAGTCAGCGTGGTGATTGTTTGAACAGGAGGCACATTTGTTAATTTGTTTCAGATGGTGTTGTAATTAGTGCAGAGAGGCTGTTCATTCTAATTTAAAGGTACAGACTGTGATTCTGGAGAAAAATTGTTGCTATGTAGCTGGTTAGCATATTTAGATAGCATGTGCCTGATTGATAGTCCCTCTCGCTCTCACTGCCGTTTCACCCCCATCTCCCCTTCACCTTGTCCCTTTCCCCCTGAGCACGAGCACAAGGTACGCTGGAATAGTGTAGTGTGGATCAGTCTGAGCCACTTCCTTTGTTTCCTACTTACAGAACAAGGGCAAAAGATGAACACCAGATCTTTTTCTCAGCACACACACAGAACAAACAGCTTGTAGATTAAGTGGATGTATTTGCTTAATTTAACAAAAAATGAATTCAACTGGAATTGCATACTTCACCTTTAATGGTTAAAAAACTACAGCCAAATCAGCAGTCTTTAATAAGAGTAATTTCTGACACTAATGACATGATGCAGTTCCTATTTATTGTGGTCCATCTCTTTTTACACAGGGTTTACTCTTTGTTGTATGTATGTGATGATATTGGCACAAACATAGTATCTTAAAGATGTTTCACATTCACTGCTTTGCAATGAACGTGTTATAATGAGAATATTCAGAAGTAGAAATTGCAAGCCTGCTGCTTGCCTGTTGTGCTGAGATTCTTGGAACCATCTTTCATTCTACTTTTAATATGTTGTTGAGCCAGCAGAGGGTGCCAAAGCTGGAGGAACAGTCTACAGTCATGTAATTTACACACACACACAAAAAAAAAAAACACCCCACGGAGCTCAAGGCGAGTAGCCCTGACCTCCCTGGTGGCAAAATCTATCATTAGTCAGAACATAGCTTTAAACTTAGCACCTTCTTCAGTTTGCCTACAGGTCCAAGTGAGGGCTGCAGGAAAGAAGACTGATACTGAGCTGCTGTTTGCCAACTTCTCTTCAGCTTTTAACACCATCCAAAGAGATGAGGATGTTTGAGGTCAGGATACAGGAAGGTATGTCTTTGTATTCCAGGTGACAAACATGTCAAATTACCCAGTCAATTTTCCCCAGCAACGCACAAAACAAATCCAGTTGATTAAAGCCTAATGAAGTGGAAACATTAGTGAAACTAAAGGGTCATTTGTGAATGCTTTAGTGACTAACGCTCTTGTAGCTTTTTACATCAAGCCACAGGACTGGAATACAATAACAAGGTATAATTAAGAGGAAAAAGTGACGAGAGTGATGATGAAGAATGCTAAAAGACAAACAGTAAAAAGGGCCATCTGCAGTTTAAATTAACTTTATGGGAGGAAAATACAAACTATTATTCAAAAAAACATTTATCCCTTTTTGGCCTTTCCTGCACAACACCGCATGGATCATGCTATAACCGTAAATACTGTACAAAACAATGTGTAATGTGTGACTGTTCGAGACAGATAAAACATCTTTGATTTTTCAGAGGAGTATTTACTCCACAGCCTACCAAAATAACCCTTAATTTCCCCTTGCAAATGAAAACAGGGGAAAAAAAAGAATCAACTGGGGCATGAGAAAAAGAGAGAATCTCTGAAAACAACCTTTTTTAACTCCAAATTATGGAAGTGAATTCCCTCTCCCTGCTCTTTTCCTATTCAGTGCAATTTGCTGCATATAAACAAGCAGCCAAAAAGAGTAAAAGTAATAACAAAGGCTTCACACACATTAAAGAGTAAATGACCTTGCTAAAATTAGATTTTGTTCTCTTTTCCCTCTATTTGCCTCACCCCTCCTGCTGCCTCTACCTCATCTTGCCTCTTCCTGCTACTGTTCTCCCTGTGTGAGCTCAACAGTCAGGGAATCGAAGCCACCATATGTATTGTCAAATAAAATGCCTGCCCTACTGGTGTCAGACGTTGTACATCTTTAGATGGTGGGGCTCTTTACAACGAAGCAAGCGTTTTCACAGCTTCTTTATGAGTTTGCGTGGGCTGCAATATAAACAGCACCAGTCGATTATATGACCAGTAAACTAATGAGCATTCCCCAGTGTGTGATCTTGCACAAACACACCAGTGCACAAATTCCTACAGTACAGTGAAGTGCATGCTCACACATATGTACAGGCGCTCACCAGCAGACACATATGGACAGCTTATGGGTGTTATCACTCGCTGCTGTTTGCGCAAATGCAGCTTTTATAGCCACTGTAGGATGTTGAGATCAGTCTCTCTATTTTAGAGGGGTTTAAGAGCACCACTGCTAATGATTTGATTTATTCCACACAGTGTTTTGATACAGCACTAGCACTGTCAAGTCTGTGAGTGTGAAATCTACCAACTGTACGTGTAATATCACTGTCTGGAAGAAGTTTACTAATCTAAAAGTCCACTAGGTTTACTGCAGTGCATTCACAGTTTTAAAATGAGTTTGGGACATGTGAGAAATTCTTTGCTCCTAAATGTAGCACCTTTAGGTATTAAATTTGTTGTCATTAGGTGAAAGCCTCTGGGAAGGTTTCTGTCGCTGAGTGAAGATGCACCAAACAAACAAAGACGTATTCATCATATGACCACATGATAGATCACACATCTGAAGTGTTGAGAGACATTACTTAGCCACCTTCACTTTTACATTAATACATTATTCAACAGCCAACAAGTTAATTTGATATTATACTGTCTGTTTTTCTTTGCCACTCCTAAAATAAGCAGTCTGGATCTGCATCAAAACTGAAAAGGTTCTTCCTGTGCCCGTGCTGCCTCGCCACCAAGTTTCATGTCATTCAGCTAGGTCATTTTAGTCAAACACACAGACTGATGGACTGACGGACAAACAAACGGCATGGATTACATACGTCTGCCTGGGGGAAGAAAAAGGTGCTCCATATGCTAAAAACATGTCTATTTTAGCACTAAAACATTATTGAGAATATTGTGCCAACACACTTGAATATGGTCCAATATTGCACGTATAAAAAACCATATGGGACTCACTGCAAAGCCTGTTCTATGAGCCTTTTGGGCCGTGTGTTTGTGTTTTCGTATGTATCAGTATCACAGGGAAAAGTATCAGGGGAGCAGTGAAACAGTGAGCTACGGCAGGCAAAACAGCTACTGCTGAATTAATAAACAACTGCAGGCAAGAAGCCCTGATCAAGTGCATGGGTCAGGTTTTCTACATCTCACTGCTGACCTGAGGGTGACAAAAATAAAGGAAAATCAACATTTTGTCTTCGATACTATTTGTAAAATGCTGTAACTGTGATCATTTGGTAGTTCAAACGATTTTCATTCAATATATAATTATTTTGTAGCATAATCACAATTTAATTTAGGAGGAGGAGTTTATGGCAGTAAAGTGCTGCGTCAAGCCATGTACTACATACAGCACTACTGTTATACAACATTTTATTGTCACATTGACTTAATTGGCATTGCTATGCAGATGACACACACTTATATGAAGTCAGATGAGACAAATCAGTTAGCTGAATCTCAAGCATGTTCTAAAGACAAAAAGGCCTTGATGACATACAATTTTCCTATTCAAAATTCAGACAAAACTAAAGTTAGTTTCTAGTACTACAGTGAGGAAACTTGGATTTAATGTATTGTATTTCTGCACAATATTAGGAATGTCCTGTCCACAGTAAAGCTAAAAAACTAACCAATGCATTTTTTACTTAAAGGCTGGAATACTGTAATTCCTGAATCACTCTCTAAAACACATCAAGATTAAATTTTTCCTATATTAGTTTCTCCTCATTGGGTCCCTGTGAGAACACCATGGACGAGAAGAGAAGAGAAGAGAAGAGAAGAGAAGAGAAGAGAAGAGAAGAGAAGAGAAGAGAAGAGAAGAGAAGAGAAGAGAAGAGAAGAGAAGAGAAGAGAAGAGAAGAGAAATCCTTCATCATCCTACGTAAAAAGCACCTAATAATTAAGTTCCATCATATCTTAAAAAATCTCACTGGACCATATCATTCCAACAGAGCATCTCACCCTCAGACTGCAGGTTTAGTTGTGGTTCCCAGAATTTCCCAAAGTTACTTGAACTAGAACTAGAGGCAGGGCCTTTAGCTATCAGTCTCCTGTCCTGTGGAACCAGCTCCCAGTTTGAGTTTGGAGTGCTCTGTGCTTTTAAGATTAGGCTTAAAATTTCCTTTTTAATAAAACTTACAGTTATGGCTGACTCAGGTGAACCATCCCTTAGTTCTGCTGCTGTAGGCCTAAGCTGCTGCGGGACTTCCCATGATGCACTGAGCACCTCTCCTCTACTCTTTTATACTCTCCATGCACTAATGCCACTGCTGCATGTCATTAACTTTGTGTGCTCTCTCTCCTGTACTTTGAGCTGTTCCTCTCCTTCCTCTCTCTCTCTGTACCCTTCTTCAGGTATTTCCAGCTCTGGAGCTGAATGTTTCTGATCTGTGGCTACACCGTTTGCTGTTTGTTGTTTCTCAACGGTCATTATTCTCTCTGCTGTCTCTCTCACTCCAACCAGTCGAGGCAGATGGTTGCCCATCATGAGCCTGGTACTGTGGGAGGTTTCTTCCTGTCAAAAGGGTGTTTACTCCCCACTGCTGCCAAGTCCTGACCTGTGGGGGCTTCTCTCTAGAGTGTTGAAAGGTCTTGACCTTACTATGTACGGTGCACTGAGATGATATATGTAATGGATTGAGGATTTTTTTAAAAAATGGTACTCAGAGTATATGAACATTTTGCATGTCAGTGTTTAGTCAGACTGTACAACACAGGCGGCAAGAGACAAAAAAGGCATTTTGTCATGTCACAGCAGGACAAGCACAGGTGTTGAAAGCACAATTAAGCATGTCTGAATTCCATTTAGCAGCTTCAGTTTCAGGTGCCTGGTATTGTGCATGGTGTCTTGGCTTACTAAGACTCTTGAATAGAACGAGATTAGAAACACCTGTGCTTTTCCTGCTATATGACATTAGTGTGTGTTGTGAAAAAGGCCTCTGTGGAGCAGATTTCATCCTGACCCTCCCTGGAGTCAGCCTGATAATCGCAATGATAATGAGCATGCTGATTAGTGATCGGCTGCTGTCAGCAAGACTGGTAACGTATTCTTTAATTGGCTGAATCGCTCAAACCGACACTGAGCCGCCCGTTCAATACTCCACCCAAAATTGAAAACATTCACCTACACAAATACAAAAATGTCTCTAGAAATTCCTGTAGGTTCAATATGCTCACATTTTCGCAAACTATAGCTAAACACCACCTTGGCTGTTATTATGCTAAGTGACATTTGGGATGAACAGAACAATACATTCAGTTATGAATCATCACATTCCCCATCTCATTTCAATTTAGGTCTCACAGTTAGATGAGCAATATTGCCAAAGCAGCATGTTGCATATTTGTATACGTACACTGTCTCTGTCTGTCTGTATGGTTTAAATAAAGCCATGTACAACATCGCTCATATATACATCTGATACATTCTGTAAAACATATGTGCTGATGCTTAATGTGTGTTTTTATGTTAAAGAGTGTGTATAAGGGTTTATATGAATGTGTTTGTGATGTGCTGCTCAGGGAGTGTGGAGGGTTGCTGTGGGTGGTAATGAGCCACCGCTCAGTTGCCACAGCAACACCCTAACTCCGTCAGTCTCCATGGCAACTGATAACAGCATTAGCTGATTCAGCCTAAGTGAAGGTTCGTGTCAGAGGGAGGGAAATGGATTTTTTTTTTTATTTTCAAAAAAGACTGTTCATGATAACCAGCATTGACAACGTGGGGAGAGGGACCCCTGGGCTGCATAAGCAAAAATCCAACTCCTCTATATTTTGAGGGGGGCAAAGAAGTAGAAGTCATGACTGAAGATACTGTGAATGTGGTTAAGTGTTAAAGACAGATTACCAACCTGCAATCTTTGAATGTTTACATGCTGTCATGAAAATATGGAGTACCTTGAGAGGAGATGCTCTATGAAAACAGCCTTAAGGTGCATTCAAATCGAAAACATGACAAATACTCATGTCAGTTTTCACATATTTAGTACGTCAGACTGTTTTGAGAGATAGTTTGGACTCTGATCTCGTAATTCACCACAAAGCATGAGTGGAGTCATAAAGCTTTGGGATACACACACAGTTATTGCTTACTACTCAAACACATTACCACTGTTTTGGATTTTAAAAAAAGTGGGGCAGAGCATGTTGGTGTGCTCAAAGTATCTGTACCTCAATATTTATTTTCCATCGAGTCTGAACACACCTTTGGAGGGGACACTGGTGAAGGTAATGAGATTAGTTAACCAGAAAAGGTGTTGAGACCAAACAGTCTACAATCAACAAATTCTACACAGTGAACCTAAAGCATAACTTCAACCCATGCTGCCCCTCTACACCTGCACCATGATATATGACCCAATTAGTGCAAACACAAGCCATATCAGCTGAATACAATAACTTGACCTTGGTTTTAATTTTCCTTTACCCTCACCACATTTATCACTGCAAAGAAAACAAGAAGCAGGGTTGGGATGGAGTTGAGGTCAAAGGCGAAATGAGCAAATAAGCGAAAAGTAGAAGGAGGTGGCACAGAGGCCAACCACTGACCTTTAAAGTTTCTCTGTTAGATAATGCAGGTAATCGTCTCATTATTTTTCAGCCACTGAAATATGAAATTTCATATTGAACATACGGAGGGTTCAGTTGGTTTTATCCAACAGCAAACAATTTCAGAGCATTTGGTTATATTAAGTAGTCATGCGCCAATTCCTACACCTATTTTACACATATTCAAAGCATTGTAAACACTGAACAGATGGCCAGAAGGTACTGGAATTAATAAAAATGACAGATTTCATTGGACTTGCAGTATGTACTTACTGTATGCTTTACAAGCATTACATGGTCATCCTCCAAAATGTAGATAAATAAGCACAAAACGAAACCCCCACGTTGTACCACATTAAAAAAGAGATGGTGGGCACCGTCTACTAATTTTGCCCCTCAGTCTTTTGCTTATACCAGTGCACCCATGGAAAACAGCTAAACCTTGTCTGTCTTAACGGTTAATAAAACTAAATCAATTCCTGATTGTCAGCTTTTCAGGCATCGCAGGTTTTCCACTTTATTTCCCTCCGTGCAGAAGTAACACAAACGCAAAACACCCAATGGTGAGCAATAATTATTAATGATATCTGCACGTCACAACTGTGCCAGGTTGCCATGGAAGCAAAAAAGGATGCTTGATGCAGTGGTTGAGCAAATACACACTTGGCATGTATGAAATATACACACAGAAGGAAACAAAGGGAAGGAAGTAAAAGTAATCATTCAGATCCAGCCCTGCATTTTAAAGACTACCCTCTGCAAGCAGTGACCGTGTATAAGAAGGGACCTGGCAGGGTGAAAAGATTTCCCTGTCCAGGATTCCTTCATCCATCCTCATCTCTCCAGTGCCTGCTACTGAAAACAAGAGAAGGCACATAAAACCGTGCGCCGCAACATGGAAGAACACTGCACTGTGCAAATCATAAAGAAGGCGTGGCTGCTGACAACAGGCACATGGATTGGAGGATGTGAAATAGCAGCATGCTTTACTGTGTGTGTATGTGTGCGCATGTGTGAGAATGGTGGGAGGTTTGACTTAATGGCATCCACTGGGAGAAAGGCTCCATATACGATTTTATCAGCGATTCTAAGCCTGATGGCGTTTGTGAGATTACAAGAATTAATTAAGCAAGTTAGAGTTAGACAGTAAGCCAGCCTCATCAGAGTGAGATTTAGCAGTTAAGGTGTATCTGGGCTAACTGGTTAGCTGAGGTAAGTGTGGGACAATTGAATTTGGGCATGCAGTGAGGTCACAGTTTGTTAAAATACTGTAGACCTTTTGGATCAAGACAGAGCTCATGATGTTCCACAAGTACAGCGTTAGGTATGTATTATCCATCCACCTACACTCTCTTCCTGAAGAATAAAACCTTTTTACAAAAAACAAAATGTTACAGATCAAAAATCTCTAACTGTAAAATATTTTTTAAAGAAAAATTGGTGTTTTCAACTAAAAAGGCAGCTATAATAGATGTGAAAATGTATCATAACTTCACAGATATTTCCTTGTGATTTACCAGATGAAACTGAAAAAGAAGTAATTGTATAATTACAAATGTTTTTGCAGAAAAAAATGTTGAATCAATCTATCAATATTATAGATTATAGTTAATTTAATTGTTGTTACATATGGTAACAATCTTCTTTAAACAATTTAAACCCAAAACATATACATGTAAAATAACAGCTATTGAACAGATTTTATGTTTTATGGAAGATTACTGTGCTTAAATGAGATGGTTATTTTCTACTGTTTTACAGTTCTGTTTTTTGCAGCAGGTACTAAAAAAATTACTGCTAATTTACTTCAGTTTTTTATTGAGCAGTTGTATTCTTTGAAAGCAGCAGTTGTATTTTTTTTTTTTGAAATGTGGTACTTGAACCTGAATATCGGACTGAATGACTTAAAAGAGGACATATGCATTATCATCATCAGTTCCTGTTCGATTCAAATCATGTCACTATGCGCTCCTTGAATAGAGACTCACAGATCGGTTAAGTATCCATCTCTCATCTCTCATCTTTGTGAAGCTGTTTAGACTGAACAGGTTCAGCTAATAACAAAAGCCATCTCACACATACACTTTTGCACTTTTCGTGTAACCCCTCCCCCTCTTTCTTGCAAAAGGCCATTTGTGTGTGTGTGTGCGTGTGTGTGTGTGTGTGTGTGTGTGTGTGTGTGTGTGTGTGCGCGTGCGTGTGTGATCTGCAGTCAAGTAATCCCATCCTCTGTTCCCTTGTTGTAATCCTGTAATTTCCTCCAGTGGGGAGGTTCCCACTCACATTTAATCATATATAAACTAGCCCTTAATCCTGGTAATCTAACAACCATTGTATTCTTTTTTCTGCATGTGTGTAGGTTCTTTTGTATGCCTGTACTTTTGGCCCCTATAGTTTTATTGTGTAATTATGTTAAGACAGGTGGTGGAAAGTCAGTAGAAGCAGATGCAGAGATGATGGATGGGTATGTCAAACATATTCTACCTCAACACTATTTTTTTTACCTTTTGTTGTGCTACTTTTCCTGAACCTGCCTTGTTTCACACTAATCCAATTACAAATTTATACTCTATATTTTGCCTTTTGGTAATCTCAAAAAGTGAAATGCATTTACACTTTATATTTGAAATCAGTATACTGCATATCTAAAAATGAAATACGAATACTTGGAGCATTGTTTTGGATTTCATCATCACCATAACAAACAATAAACACTATAGACAGTAACATGCCCTCAAGGAGTAAGCGCCAGCTGTCTTTAATTTAATCTAGTCTATTATGAAGGATGGTTGAGGAAGGAATGGGCACAGTGGGACAATGACAGAAGTTCCACTCATCATTCTTTGGAAGACACACCAGCTACCTCTTCTCGTGGCCTTGATGCTCCTCTAGTTGGCAGCAGTGCATTTTGCTTGCCACAGTTTTTCAACAGGACACACCGGTCCATGATCTCCCATTTATCTACATTTGGGACTGTTTGTTTAAAGCACCACCTCCATTTCTGTGCCAACAGAGAAAAAAAAAATCTTTCATCCCAATTTTTCTTTTTATTTCTAGCCATTTTGGTCAGCAAGATCATAAAGAGGATCTGTTTCAATATCTGATGTGATATTTTCTAATTGTTGATATTTGTAATTGCACATTAACCTTAGAATGTTGCGGGGTTGTTTTTAGTATTCACCAATTCTTAATTAGCAGAGGAGGTCAAGTAACCCTCTTTTTAGGAATAGGTTATCTGCAATTGGTTTATATAACCTTCATCACCCTTAGATGTACAATAAGCTGCAATATGTTGTATGAGATGTAATGAATTAAAAAATAGGGTTCGTCCTGAGCAAATTAAAGCCTAGAAGAAGGCAGATGCAAGAAAAAGAGGAAACTAACAGGTTGCTATTCAAGAAGGAAACACACACGTATGAAAAAATCTGTGATGATCCTTCATAGTGCAGTGGTGATGGTAGATATCCCAGAATAAAGCTCCATAGTATTTGAGGTTGTGTGGATGACGTGGTAAGTAGGAATTGGTAACAGTAAAACTGAAGTTATTTGACAGGATCAGACTGACAAAAAGGGAAAAGTGTTCAAAACGGTCCAGGAAGCACTAGATTAAAGACCCATGCATTGTCTAGGTATCTATTCTAATCTACTACCATGAGTAGTTTGTGCACTGCTATTTGTGTATGAATGTGTTACAGTGTGATTTTGCTCCGTGTGTGGGTTTTCACATGTGTAGGCACGAGTGTTTATGACATAACTGAAAGAGGAACGACTTGCTTCCCCAAGACGACAGCCGAAAAGATGAAACGCAACACTTCACAACATTGAGGGAATAATTCATGTTCTTTTCTCGTGTCTAACTTGTAAGCTTTTAGGGTCTGAATTCCCACAGATCTTCAACGAGTTCAAAACCGCAGATCGCACGCACACTACAAAGCATCTGGTGACACTTCCGACAATATGGTGGGAAACCGGGAAAGCCAGCGTGCCAGGCGATGAGAAACGAAAATCAGATGTCAACTGTGGCCAAACGGTGACTCAGCTTTTAGTTCACTTTATTTTGTACCGAGTGTGTCCAATAACAAACTGGTTCAGTTTCAGAAGTTGCATGAAAAGCATCTCCAACACTTTATAATTAACAAAACAATCCTCGCCTCGCTTGGGTCTTAGCTCTAACAGGCCCAACATTTCTTGCTAATCTGGAAGGTAGTGACATTTCATTAACCCCACTGTTGTCGTTAATGTAATTAAAGGCATCTCCGACTATCCCTCGAGGGAATAAATGGACTTCTAACATACCTGAGGTGCATTTATACCCGGCATTGATGCATTTCTATGATACAATACCATTATTGAAGATGTGTCTTAATGCACGTGGGAAGAAGGTCATTATGTGCTATTCACTTAAGTGCTCTCTGTCTGTTGTCTAATTTACCTGGGAAAGGAAAAAGAAAGATTTTATTCTTGTGCAGTGCTGTCATTCAGCAGCTCCTGTAAACTGGTCCGCTGCACAGACCTTAGGGGGTGTCGCCATCGACCTCGGCGCTTCATCGAGAAAAGCCATTAAGAGGAGCAGCGTAGAAGACAGAGCAGTGTTCTTTTAGCATTTCAATAAAGTGATGTGAAATGCAATTATCCTGACGAAGACTGTAACACAAGCAATTTATGCGAGCTCGTAGGGATTCAGCATCAGCACGTACAGCATGTTTGTCTGTTTTCTCTTGTTGTGAAGGGACTCACAAAGTGTGTACATTGTAACTAATTTCTGTGCAATTATTACACTACTGTGAGGGATTCTGACACACCACGAATAGCAGATGAAATGTCAGACAATACACGACAGCCTATAATACCACATTTAAGCCAGAACTTAAGACACTTTGTGAAGACCACCTGCAAGTTATATCAAAAAGGAGAACTTCTCATGTCTGCAGCTCTGTCTCAGATTATTGCATCTTGATTGGCAGACTCTGTCAGACTTCAGATTGTGAGGCCCATCATCAGGGCCCAGGGAAATTCTCAACTGAGAAACAAAAAAGCGGTGGGCCACGGGATTTTTATGAGCACTAGGTGGGTAGATGGGTATCTTTGGATCATCTCAGGGGTTTTGTCTCTCTCATCATGAAGTGCTCACACACAAAAGAATGCCATAGAGGATCTAACCAATATCGAAGTATCAGTGTGCTAATATACTGTATCACGCCTGTAACTGTGAGCTGCCTGGAAGAAACGCATATTCCTTTAAATGGTTCTAAAACTGAGATCAGCCGATCAATAATTCAAACACTTAATAAACATTAAATTACATTTATGCTACACCTAAAACAAACATTCCTGGGGCAGAACCAAGTGTCTAGCGCAAATACCACACAGCAAAAATGCCATCAACAGCTGAGTCCCAGGTTCAATTCCAGGCAGCCGGCCCTTTACTGCATATCTCATGTCTGTTTCTACTGTAACTCTAAAGGCAAAAAGTGTCAAAAAATAACATAAAAATACTGAAAAAAACATAAAATAAGCATAATTACTTGCTTCCTATATGTTATTACTGTATTAAACAAGACTGCAGGAGTGATTATGAAATTGAGATATTTCCTGTGCAACTACAATTATAGCAAAACAGACTTCATTCTCTAATTTTCCTCCTAAAACAGCGTTTCTGTAACAGGCTGGCTATTTAGCTGTATCTTCTATGCCCACACACTCTTTATGGACCTTGTTATAAGGCATTCTGCAAAAAGCAGGGAAGCAGTGAATTGGATGTAGCAGGCAGAAAGAAACTAAATTACAGTATTATGTCAGAAAATAAAGCCTGGGGTGCACTCAACATCACACATGGAATATCAAAGTGAAAGACGCCCAGGGTGATGTTTTCTTTTAACACAAGCACATAAAGCTGTAAATTATACCTCCACACGAGCACAGACTCCCACACAAAGACTGTGGGATATTGGGCATGAACCTTGATCCACACACAGTCAGGTTCATGCACAAACACAAGACACATGCACAGATACCACACTTTTTGATAGGTTAGCGGCACAGGATAGGGCAGTAAAGGAGAGGAGAGGAGAGGAGAGGAGAGGAGAGGAGAGGAGAGGAGAGGAGAGGAGAGGAGAGGAGAGGAGAGGAGAGGAGAGGAGAGGAGAGGAGAGGAGGGTTGGAGGAAGAACTAAATAGTTAGGTGAGCTGTGAGTCACCCTCATGTTTTTCCCTGCTTCAACCCACACATGTATTTCTATCAGTTTTCTTTCTGGTCTGTCAGCGCTGTTGTGTGAAGAGAATACAGCAGTTATAGAAACAGATTCATCCTATAGACACCTGACATGAGACTGGTGCCAAAAATAAACTGCCCCATTTAAAACCTTAGTAGCGTAGTTTATTTGCTTACTGTTTCTCTGTATGTGACATAAAGCAGAAACATACACCACTTTTTACCTATCAGTGCTTCTCCAATATGTCCTTCGTCTATTTGGTCATTGGAAACTCCACCAACACTAGAAGCTGTAGCTGCTAGTCTGTTGTTATCTGTCTGTCAGCC
Source organism: Amphiprion ocellaris (assembly GCF_022539595.1). Classification (NCBI taxonomy): domain Eukaryota; kingdom Metazoa; phylum Chordata; class Actinopteri; family Pomacentridae; genus Amphiprion; species Amphiprion ocellaris. The sequence continues at coordinate 13,347,012 of NC_072776.1, forward strand.
CGCTACCTCTACCTCTGAGTGTTTCTATGATTATTTTTGTCTTTTTTTGTTAAATTACAGAACTGCAGTGAAACAAAGCACAGTGTGTAGTGATAGTATTTATCCTGAGCAGGTTTTGCTGCATAAAATTTGTTGTGCAACTTGAAAATTAGTTTTCTTAATTTTCTATGACTGCAAATTATGCCAGGGCTCCTATCTGAGAGTTCTAATAATCAATAAGAAGAAAGCAATTTCGAAACTTAACCCTCGGAATCCTAAAACTCACCAGTCGGTTGTTGTTTTGTTATGCCAAAATTAAACAATTTATAAGAGCTAGAAACTGTGAAAATTAGATTTTCAACTTTCTGATTGCCCTCGAACTACTCATCTGAAAAATACTGTTTCATCGGAAAACATATTGAAGCAAAAGATCATGATATTTCATCAAAACTTCAATTAATTTAAAAAAATCCCCAAATATTGAACCATTTGTGTGAACAGATTAGGTTAATTATTAAAAACTGTAAGCAGCAAAATAACTGTGGTATCTAGAGTCAGTATTGGTAACAGCTGGGGGCAACTGCAGAAATGTTGGAAATGTTGATTCTAAATCTCTAAGTCAGAGATCAGACACCGTTTTTTTTTTACACACATCACTGAAGAGGCACATTTATAAAGGCTCAATATGCAACAAACAACAGTGGTCTACCCCGCACTCAGAGCTGTCAGGAAGACAGATAGAGTCTGGGTGTTGGGACAGACTCCTGTGGGTTTGACTTGACTGATCTCAGCCTCTTTCAAACTAAAGATCACCTATCTTGACCCCAGTTGTCCCTCGGGGCATACAAAAATGAAAGTTGAAGAACAGAAATCCACAAGGCACTTCAAAATGGACATATTACTGTGCTGTGTAGCAGGTAGAAATCTGTCAGTGGACAAAGTGGATATCCGTTAGCTGCGAGTCGGGCGAGGTCAGCCATGTCCCTCCTGAACAACAGCCCAAATGGAAATTAGTTAGCTTACACTTGTCAGTGTGACGGCCCATTCCCTGACAGGACTGGCAGGAACACAACAACTGAAGTCAGCACCCTGCATTCCATTAGCATTTTAAGGCTGATCTAGGGTTACGCTTTTTATCTCCTATGATGATGAAAGAGTGAGGAAGATTTTTTTATTTCTTTTATGGACATGATGTGATTGTAAAGGAACTAAAACCTGACTCTCCGAGGTAAAACATGAGATTTGATGATGATTACAAATAATTCTAATTCCCTTAAATATGTTTAATATTTCAGTACATTCTGTATGAGGATCTATAAAAGAAAGTTTCATATAAGCGTTTATCAGACAACATGATACCTGTGTAAGACCAATATCTGGATACTATCTGATAACCAATGTAACACATGATTACAACAGCTGTAAAATACAACCTTGAGTATAGATTTCACTGCTGCAACCTATAAATTTTGTAGTTCGTTTTATTTGATGTTGTGAAGGAAGATCATTGTTCAATCAGACTTTAAGTCAGAGGCTCAAATCCTGATGTCAGCAAACTTCTGTCCACTCAGCACCCTGAGGCAAGACGTTGCCTGACAGCAGATGGTTGCCCTTTAACTGACCCTGACGAGAAAACACAAGTCAATACCAGTTTATTATCACTCAGGCCTTATAGACACAATCTCAACAGTACACTCAAAAAAAGTCTATTATCCGCTGAGCATAAAGTCCGACCTGATCTTGTCCAAAAAGCCATTAAATTGTTGCCATGTATGCATCCTTGGCCCCGCGCCCCACACTGCTCACCTAATGTCAGACAGAACTGTCAACATGTTTCGCTCTTTTCCATCTTCCATCAGTCACCTCGTTGGAATGGATCTGGACATCGGCATTTCCCACCGTTAATGTAGCATACCAAGCCCTTCATCAGTGACATGCTAGTTATTTATGGACCCTATAGTTAACCTTGTTCTCTACTTCTTTCCCTGGCCTTGAACACAGAACACATCGACATCAAGTACAAATACCACATGAGAAATATCGCTGGATGTCAGTACTTGAATTAAGGCCATTTACAGTCACCAGATGACTTGAAGCAATCAATAAACTGTCTATTGCAGAAAATGTTCGATGGTTGAGGGAAAAATGGTTTATGAAGCATATTAAATAATATCATGGGCATATTCAATAAAAGAAAAGCAATCAACAACTATTTTAATAAATAAGTCATTTTTAACTTATTTTTTTTACAAAAATAGTAAACCTTACATGTGCAGCTCCTCAAATGTGAGCATTTGCTGTTTTGCTTCGTCATACCTGATAGTAAACTAAACATCTTTTATATATATGACTGCAAAATGCCTCATCAGGAAGAAATCAGCCGGCAAACTAATCGATAATGAAAATATAATGATTGCAGCTCCACAGAATAGTAGCGTCATCTCACTACTTCAAAAGCATGCTAACCAATGTGCTAATCTTTCCAAAACCTAGAGTGCTTCCCTTAGCCAGAGAGGCAGAGAGAGAGGAAGAAGAGAGACTGGCAGTTTGCTGGCAAACATGTCGGTTGAGTGTGTTGGTGCTGCTGCCAAATCTACCATCGAGTGTCTCTCTTCTTTCATACAGAGAGCCCTTCCTACTTTCTGCCACACACACGCATACACACGCACACACACACACACACACACAAACACACAGCATTACATCAAGCTTTGAATGTGACAAATGAGGACTGTCCATTTGTGTGTGTGTGTGTGTGTCTGTCCGGCCGGCTAAGTATCTTTGTAGGAATCAGGATTAGGTTGTCTCACTGACACACAAGGCTTATGTAAAGCTGACCTACAGCATGTGGCACCCTACGTGAGTGTGAACTGGCAGGCTGCAGTGCTACCTAACCTCGCTGGCACCTCTTCCTTGGACTGCCCACTCAACAACCAACCGTACCGAAGACACTGAAAATAATCAATTCAGTCATTGTTTACATTCCAGTCCACTGTGTTTTTGTGGTCATTTTTAAGAGGTCCTGAGGGAATTTCTTCTCCGTCGTACTTATTCCGTTTTGCTTATTACTTACTATCAATTTTTTGAACATTTTTCACATAAGCATAATCCCTGAGATGAGAGCGCAGTAATCCTGCAAGAAACAGAGACCACTAAGGCAAGTAACACATGTTGCCAGATACAAATACCCACATTAACCTAATTATCTTAATGATCTTAGAGCTGAAAACTGAGGTGGCATTTACCAAACCAGCCACATGTCTGTTCATGAAATCTACAATGGAGTGCAACACACATTACAAGTGGGTTCACCTTTGTTTGTCTCTTTTGTGTTGAAGCTGAGTTGTTAACCCCAACTCAGCATTGTTGTTTGCGAGTAAAATGTTATCGTGACCGAATGAAGGCCAAAGTTTAAGACACAGATGGTAAGAAATTCCCTGTACAATTGTAAAAACAGCTAAAATAAGCATGTAGTATTCAAGGTTCACTAAAACATTAAAACTATGTTCTGTCTAAGATAGCTTCTTAGAGACTGCTGAGAACATAAACCCTCACAATTAGGTCTATCGCTTTTATCAATGTTGCTAAATCCTGTCTTAAGATCCATCTTTAACCTTTTGGTTTACTGTCAACACATTATCCACATCAATATTGCAGATGTTCATTTGGGTTTGCTACAAACAAAGCAACAAAATCAGGAGTTTTAGGGGGATTTTTAGATAAAAATTACTTGAAAACTCAACTGTCACTGGTAAAGAACAGGCACATCATTGTAAAGTTAGGCACGTACCTCCCACCTCAGAGGTCCACTTCCCTTCTAAGCCCTTACCCAAACACAAACACAGTCGGTAAACTATGCCTGCTTACCTTGTCACTTACACTCACTTTCACAAAGTCTAGGCCTTGTACTGAGCACTGAAATTACATTTTGCTCACACAAACTATTGCAAATAGTCAAGGATACAAACATAATATGCTAAACCACTTTAGAGGTTGCAAATAATAATCCTATTGCACAAAACTATGATCATATGTAGATCAAAGAGAAATTATGTCAGAAAATACATTATGTTCTAAGAGAGACAGTCCACAAAGCTTAAGTGTCATTTGCTCGTGGTCCCTCTTCTATCTTTGTTTACAGTCAGGCTAACAGTATGTAATGGCCACAAAAACATGTCACTGTAAAGCTGAATTTGCTCCCAGTAGACAAAAAAAGAGCAGATCAGCCAGGTCCTCCAGAAACATGAGCCCAGCCTGCCTGGCTGGGCATGACTCAATGAATTCCAGCCTCATCCTGATCGCATTTAAATGTATGTGCACACACTGTAGCAAGTGGACTGACAGAGCAAAAATCAATAGGCAGCCTCTGTATGTAAATGAGATCAGACTGAAGCCTACATGCACTGTGTAAGAAATCTATCATGTATGAGCCCCCTATTATCCATTCAGAATGAGAAAGGATCTCTGAGGTGTTACAGCTAAGGCTTATTTAGCTGCATTTGCTGTGTTGGGAACAGGGACTCAATAAAGAGATGAAGACCTAACATAGTTGGATTTAACACTTGATTTTAAAATGAAATGAAATGTGTGACACGGCGTAAATGCAAGAGATGCAGTTATTTAACATTAAATGCTGTGGTAATGCCAAACATGCACATATTGGGCTTTAATTTGTGTTATCAATCAGAGAAGGACCCGCCAATATGACTCAGCACCTGTTTTTGCAGCCCTCCCCCCTCTCTTCTTCTCTCATTAGGGAGATTATAAGTCACTATTTTATTTCTACAGAGGCTTCCACTTAAAGATCTTTTCCACAGTCACCTTTTATTATAGCTTTCTGTAATGTCTTATAGGAGGGCAGTCGTGCACTGCCACCGCAGCAAGGCAAGTTCCCGCAGTCACCGCAGTAGGTGAAGCCTTTAAGTAGCACAATGCAGACGTTACTCTTTCAACCCGTCAACCAAACGAGTGCGTGATTGGACCAATAACAGGCAAGGCAATTAGGTCAATCAGTAGGTCTTCCCCACCTCTGAGATTTGGTTTCCAGATCTGTTGCACAGCTGTGATTTCATATTAATTCCGCAACACTGCTCATGCAAACCTGGCGGACATCACAGGTCGGACAGACTCACAAGAACCCAGACCCAGTTCTCCTGTAGACGAACAATGCGTCCTTTCTCCATCCACGCAGAGAGGGGCACCTCATCATTTCAGCCTCTGCCTGCTGAAATGTTCATGTACTGTCGGGTGTAAAAGCCACCTCCGACCTCCGACATCACATGCTTTTAATAAATAGTTGCCATTCGTTATTTTTTGGCTGTATTATAACGCTGATAAATAGAGAAATAAGTGTAAATTCTTTACCTGTTCGGCGCAGTGTCTTCCAGTCCAACTCCGGGTCTGTCGGACACAGAGGCTCCGCAGCCTGCTCCTACCGTAACGCCTGGACTAGTCACGCAGACAGACACTGCATCTGTGTCTAAACTGGTTATTACGGTGATGTGGTGTAGACTTTGTGCTAGAAATTAACACAGAGGGGAAAAAAATTCAAAAGCGTTTCAGCAGAAGCTCAAAACATGCACTGTAACGTATAATGCTACCTCCATTTATTGTTAACCACCACAGAAGTACAGCAAATGGTTGTATCCTGTGCTAACTTTCGGCCAAACCAGTTGAACTAATTAAATGATTTAAAGGTCTGACCTGTCCTGTGTAGCCTTTTGCTGGCTATTTTGAGTAAACCACATCGTTTTAATAGATGCCTCATAGTTTTTAAGTCTTAATTTTTGACCCAACAACATCTCACCGTAAACCTTAGCATAGCTAGAAGTTGGCTTCTCTACAACCTCGCGTTTCTTCAAATAATATTAAAGCAGCTACGACAAAGTGACTTTAATATATTGCTAGCTTTTAAATGAAATGTTACTTAATGTGTGAAGAAACCATGTCGTGGACGTACTTTGGAACTACTTTCTATCAAAGGAAAAATAGTCCCGAATGTCAACAAACATTACATTCCAACCAGGCTACATTCCCAACACTGAGAACCTTTAACATGATATAAGCATTTACAATACAGTATATTAGTTTTACTGCTGCTTTAGGTTACACTCTGCATAGATGCACTGATGGCTGTTCAAGATATTCCTTGATATAACAGCACCCCCCAGAGTGAAACTGATGCAGTTACAACCAATAATTCACTTAAGCTCCTTAGAAACCATACTACATAATTTACTGAAAGCTCATCAGCTGTTTTGTCTGTTATTTTACTGAAATCAGATAGATATACATTCATCTGTGTGCACATGTTCTGTACATACACAGTTCTGAGGATATATGCTGTCATTTAAGCAGCAATATGGCCCCCATGTGATCACCAGGTTTTTTTTTATGGAGTGTTAAGGTAGAGGTCCTACTGGGGAGGAAACTGTTGGCTCTCCTTCATGTTTCAGAGAGAGATGAGGTCCTTTCATCACAGCACCTGAGGAGAGAAGCAGCTTGAAGCAAGTGGATGTGATCTTGATGGTTTCCACCTTTTTTGCAGTCTAACACGTGTTAGGGGAGAATCCGCCTGTTAATACAGTGTGCTGGCAGTGTTGTTGCACTACATATGTGGAGAAAGGCATATGTAGTAACATATGCATTCTTTTCATTAAATATGCCTGTTAGCAGGGGATCTCATTTAGCAATTACAAGGTTTGCCTGAGCTTAATATGTAAGGCAATGCAACAGCTAATTCTCATTTACCTCTAAAACCTGGAATCAGCTAATTATAATCTGTAAATTACTTTCACGAAATTGAGTTTCTAATTCTAGGCTCCTAGTACCCAGCCTGCAGTATAAAGCAACTGACATACATACATGTAGATGAGAGGGATGACCTTGACCACCATCTGCCCATTAGGCCTCCTGGTAGCTGTGAAGGATATTATAAGAGGAGGTTATGCAAATGGGATCAAAGCACAAGCTGTTTCACTGGGGCTATGGCCTTAAAAAGCTATGACCTGCACAAATATTAACCAATCAGTGAAATAAGCTCACAATAGTTTGTCAGTCTGGTATTGGCTTTTATAAATCACATCTTAATTAAGTCCACTTGGCAAGTTGCAGATGTCCTTCTGAAATAAAAACCATAGACTGATCAAATCCTGCACGTAATGTGTCTATTTTCAGACTAAGTATCTAATGACAACCAACAATGTGACAGGTAGTGATGTAAAATAGTTGCATTTCAGAATTTACTACAGTGTGACCCAATAATGCATGCATGTTGTAATTCTAACTTCCACCTTTTATTGTTTACATTTCTTCATTGAAATCATCCTGAGAGCCTTTTCCCACACTTGTTGCATTTTCCAGCAGGAGTAGGCTATTATAAACCTGTGCTGTGTTAATGTTTTGTTCTGATGCACACTTTTTGATCTGCTCACTTTCGACAAAAACGAAGTCCATTACTGAGGCAGCTCGATGCAGAGATTTATGCACTCCCTAGTGTGTATCCCCTTCCAAGTATGGCCTCAAACCCACCAGTAGGAGTTGCTCGTGCAGCACTAACAATGTGATCCCTGAACAGCGTCCCCGTATGAAAAAATAACAATCCTCCGTGGGACTCGCACACAAAACCGGCCTTTCAGAAAGCTGCACAAAAAAATCATGTGCCAGATGACAAAGCATGACATCCACTATGTTTACTAATGTTTATGTTTACTAACAACTTTTCCATTTTCATAAAAAAAATACAAACCAAAATGACAGCCACAAAAAGCAAAAAGAACATATGAAATCAACAAGTAAAATCAAGTGCAGATTACATAAATAAGAATATGTTCTAAGGTCTCTTTACATAGACATTTTAAGACAACTGTGAAAATAAATAGCATGTGACAACTACAAACAGTACACAAACCTGACACTACAGTGAAGTTGCTGGTATATATTACTTTATATACAGTACCTCTTTTACATGAAAACCTGAAATTGTTGCAGGAGCTACAGAAGTCTGTTAAAACTAGTGTGACGTGTGTCACAATACCCATAAAATAATCACTTTTACTAAAAAGTATTCAAATCACTCTACTCTACTCATGGAATGTATGAAGTATCACAATTAAGGGTCCCAGGGTCCATTTTCTGTTCATGCTCTCTGACATGAGGAAATCTGGAAAAGAAAGCATACAAGTATTAATTTAATAGCATATATAAAAGTCTTAAGTAGTCAGAAATAACCCTATATGCTGACTTTCACTTTCTAACTTGCATTATTCATTAAAAGCCTACATTACTCTTCATGAAAGAGTGAATCGTGTTTTTGTTGATTCAAATTCACAAATAATCTTATGCAATAAAGGACTTACTGAATAGAATAATTAATATTTAGACAATTTAATGAATGAGTGAATTAATCAGTGAATGAGCACTTAAAATAATTACCTTGGCTTGAAAATTAAAGGGACACTTGAATTTAGAGCAAGTTATTAACTTAATATCTACTTTAAAACTGTGCAAAATTAATGAATAAATTAGGAGTTTGTTCAGAACAAAACAAATATAGTATTAAATAAAACTACAAATGAATCCATTGCTTACCAGTAAGCAATGGATTCATTTACAACTTACATGCAAAAATGAAGGCACTGCTGCCTCAGCTGCCATTGGATGTAATTCCCCCGCTTTGTCCTTGAGAGGGCAGTGTAGCACAAGATGACTGAGCTGGGGAGAGATGGGAGTTGGGGTTCTCTGATGTTGAGGAGGCTGAGAAAGGCTCTGTCCACCTCGATGCCACTTTTTCCAGTTTATCAGAGAGCATTTCCTCTTTCTCATCTAAAGGAAACACTCGGGGCTCCCAGGGTGTCTGAGGCTGCAGACAGGGACAAAGAAGGCATATAATGTAATTCAGCAAACATAAAAATTCTTTGTTATCCACAACACACAACGCCAAATGGCAAAATCCTTATTGACTGTGAAATAAAGCTAATTTGCTCTTTCTACATCACTCCTTTCACTGAATTTCAACATTGATGGCTGTATGATATTGTGGCTTAGATGCCTGTTGAAAATATCAAAGGCTGTGTGTTAAACATGGTTTGTATGGGTACTGGAGTACATAAGAAGTCCAAAGCAGTGAAGTAGGGGATATTTGTGGTGTTGAAATGGTTGATTAGGAAAGTCTGGTTTAGTAGCGACTCACTCCTTCTCCAATCAAAGCAAAGTGGTAGTGAGCACTGCAATCAGAGCATCAGATGAAACAAGAGTGTGGACAAGTGCCTGTGTAGGCTCTCAAGAAGCCATCTAGAATTCATAGCTCACACAAAGCGAATAGGAAAGACTATTGGTCCTCAACTCAGATTTGCTGCTTTATATTCCTCCTCTGCTGAAGGACAAGTGATACTGTTTCATCTTTGACAGGAATGTCAAAGAAAATACAGAAAATAGCCTTCAAGCAATGTTGGGGGTTGAAGTGAAAAATGATGATCTATGAGCAGTATATTTCTCAAATGACTCTTTAAGGTGACTCAGGCAGCTTATTTTCTTTTTTATCACTTTCATATCACAAGAATAAATTGCCTCTTCTGACCCTTGACCCAGTATCATTTGATTTTTATGGAGGCCATCCATAAGGAGAAATGCATTCTACAGTTGCATAAGGCTTGTATTTAATAATCTCACAATTTACACAAGAACCTTTTTCAGTGAGGCGGAGGTTTTACTGCCGTATGATGTGCCATGTTTAAGGAACAAAAGAAAACGGGAAAAAATGTATTGATGCAAGACAGTTATTCCACCAAAATGACCTAACAGTCAAGCGTAGAATAGTCTAATAGTCGATGGTAAGCGACATATGGCTTACAGAAAGAAAAGGAAAGCAGCCTTATAATGGCCTAAAAATGTCACAGTGAACAGACAATAGGGGTGGGAATCACAGAGTAACTCTATGATAATACCACAATTCACTGCCTACCATAATGATGGCATCACAATAGAGCTATTCTGCAATACAATGCAAGATAATCATCTGAAATACTTCATATCGGTGCAACTGAAGAACAATACCCCTAAAAAGGGAAAAAAAAACAGGAATTATTTATTCACTGCATTATGCTGTCAGTGTGTGTGTGTGTGTGTGTGCGTGCGTGTGTGTGTGTGTGTGTGTGTGTGTGTGTGTGTGTGTGTGTGTATTGTCACTATGATTCAGAACCTCATTCATTTGATAAGCACTACCACAAGTGGTCATGAGGTAGTGACTGTGCTAAGTCAAAGTGTCATTTTGATATTTTGTCCCAACCCCTAACAGATTGGTGTGTAGGACCACCTGGATCAGCATACTGTCAAATTCTGAGTTTGTCTTTGGGATTTGAAGTTTCATCTGTGGTGCTTTTGATCTTACCAGCCACTCCTCTGACCTCGACTGTTCATCAGCATCCAGCTGAGCACAACTCCACTCCACAGAGCTCTCCTCTCCTGATGTGGATATCCCGCCCCCACTGCCTAACAGCCTGCTGCCAGATCTGGAGCGAAAAAACAAGCATGCCCCCATGAAACTCCATGAGAAAATTTCTCAGAATTCCACTCTGACACAGGCTACATTTACATGCAGACAAACAAGCGTGCAACAGCTGCACTGCACATTCAGCACAGTCTGTACGTTTAAGATTTAATTCATTTGCCAAATGCATCTCTTTGTTATCATCAGAGTCGATCAACTTGGGGGAAATATGTAACTGCAATTTTTCTGACAGGCATTGTGATTGTGATATTATTTGAACTGATCTTTTAAAGTCAAGATTCAGTTAAATATTCAATGTGTACATTTTTAAAAATATGATGGAGCATTACCACATCTGACACCATCAAAAGCATGACTGGTACACAAGGAGGACATTATGAATTTATAAAACCACATCATGATTTAAACCCTGGTCAGATGGGCTGCATAATGTATGTAGTAGAAGGCACCCTTTATGATTTCCAAATTACAATTTTGAAAATAAATGAATTCATTTTTCAGCTCTAGTTGTCATATTGTGATAAAAGACTGAAATAGGAAATATTGCCCGACATTTATAACATTCCAGAAAACCTATTTATTCTCCCCAACCCTCCTGATTCATGCAGTCCACCTTGCATTTCTGTGCCACCTGATGTGACAGCTTTCAAAAGAAACTGTTTTCAATGCTATATTTGTGAGTCTGTGTGTCCACCTAGTAGAACGCCTGCAGCATTTTCTCTTTTCCCAGGATGACCAACGCAATTTCTCTCTCTGCTCCAAAGCCAGGTGCCTCTGAGCAAAGACTTCATCACTGAGATCCTCAATCTGCACACACAGAAGGACAGATGATAGTTTATTCATGACCGACAAAAAATTGCTTATGTCCAAAGGAATAAGACATTTACCTGCTGATCCTCCTCACAGCACTCTTCTTTCTCTGCCTCCATCTCCATTAGAGACTGGGTGTCAACTACCCGCCAACTGCAAGGATAGATTTTGTCCATTATTAGTATGAATGCAACAATGTGTGCCACTTTCTGTGTCTTCTATAAAAGAGTAAAATTATATTATTACATTACTTCAGTAACAATCACCTATAATAAACCTATACTTGCACTGAATGTTTATATCCGTATTAAATAAGTACATATGATTGTAAAATGCATTTATAGAAATTGATGAAGTACTGTCAAATCGACCGCAAACTTCATGTGCTCTATGTCTGGCCTTTAGTTCCCCCTAAGGAGATTTATATTACGGTTCATTGTAATAAAGCATAGTCCATACCTGGGTGTTAGGATGTCCTTATACTGCAGCTTTTCCACTTTAGTCAGTGACATGGGAATGACAATGTTGTTGATGTTGTACACACTCTCTCCCTGGCGTTTGCGAACAAAGCCCTAGAAGGTAACATAGCAAAGTTGCAGTTACGAGCAATGTACCAGTTCACCAAGGATGCGGAAGTGCTCACGTATCCTGTCATTCCAGATGGTCAGGCTGCTATTACAGAGGTTTTCTGGAGCCTCATCATCTTTTTCACATTTAATATGCACATCTAGTGATGCAGTATTTATGTTATGGGTATTATGAAGTTAGAAAGCCTCTGTTTAAGACTGGAATTTGAAACAAATCATTTGTGTAACACATACAAAATCAATGGTGATGTGTAATGCAAAAATCTGATGTTAAGCATTTGAAGAATAGAAGAAAAACATACATTTTGAGTGTGTTTCACCTCAGAGGCCTGTTTGCATGAAGCGTGTGTGTAGCTCTCTTCAAGCACATCATCTGAACTTTCTTCTCGGTGACAGAACTGGTACAGAACATCCTCCTCATCTGAGTTCACACACACACACGCACACATAAAGTACATTAGACTAGCTTTAACAGAAACTATACCATTAACAAGACCTTCATTAGCACACATGGTATTAAATTTAAACTGGTGAGTGCAATATACTAATCTAAAAATAGGATGATAAAACAAAATTGATGCTAAACAAGGTGCAATGATAAACACAATCTAATGTCATGATGATGGGTGAACTGTTTTTTTCGTCTTACTGCTTTAAATTCAGAGCCTTGCTGATTTCACTACTGCCATTTGATCACAGCATGATTAACTGTACACCTGCAATGCAGTGTGAGTCTGCACTGTATATACGCACCGTCTTTCAGTCTGCAGATGTGTTTTCTCCTCTTTTTCCTCTGATTGGCCCTGCTGTGTTGACTCTGACCAGAGCCTGACAACCTGATTGGTGACAGGCCCATGACTCTGGTTCTGTGATGCCTCGCATGATGCTGGTATTTGTTACCTATAATGACACACACAGCCACACATTGAGTTAACACACCACAGGAATTTCTTTTCATTCCACTCGATCCTTCCATTCCTCTGGGATTTAACACTTTTTTCACAATTCCTGTATCATCACTGTTTTGGCAGTTAACTGCTTCTCATGTTTCTGATCAGAAAACCAGATTGATTTACAAGAAGCATATTGTAAAAAATCTGCCAGACAAATGTAACAAAATTTCTGAATTGAGCAACTAGGTAAAAAAAAAACAAACTGCTGAAATCAGCTGTGCTGGGGCTGAGTTTTGGGACTTACTCACCAAAATTCAGCCTCAGATTTCATTGGGAGAAAAGAAAGTGACAGACAAAGGTAATGAAGGAATAACACAGAGGAATTACACTGGTCTACAAAATTTTGGGAAGTCTCTGCTTCAGAGATAAAACTTGCTAAATCTTATGTAATTTGATACAATTAAGTGAAAAACAAACATTAAAAGTCTTAGTTGGCTACTCTTTTCAAGATACTTAATGTTAAAGTTTTATTGCACAAATGCTGGGGATCAACAAGGGGTGAGTGTTGGACATTTTTCTTTCCTGGCTCCAAGGACTGTCGTAGCGGCCAGTCTTTCCTAACATAGTGAGATTCCCTGGCTCGGCTGTCACGTTCACATAGAAAACAGCAGTACTTTGTATATCCACCCTGTAGCCCAAGTACGAGTGCAACCACTTTCAAATCACCGCAAATCTGCCACTGATGTTGCTCATACTTTATACACCTTAAGAGCTGTTTCATATTTTCATATGTTTCCTTCATATGAACGGCATGACCAACTGGAATGGATGGCAAAACATTTCCATTGTGGAGTAAAACTGCTTTAAGCCTTGTTTTGGATGAATCGATAAACAGTCTCCATCCATCTGGATCATGAGTGATGCTAAGCGCTGTCATCAAGCCATTGATATCGCTGCAGTAAACCAGATCACCTTCCATCAGAAAAAACTCAACCAGACCTTTTTGGCGATCACGAAAGCTAGAGATCCTGACATCACTCTCCAGGAGATTCCATTGTTGCAGCCTGGAGCCCAAGAGCTCTGCTTCACTCTTAGGCAGTTCCAAATCCCTGACTAGGTCATTCAGTTCACTCTGAGATATAAGGTGTGGTTCAGGAGAGGAATGTGACAGCCTGAAGTCTGGATCAGCTGATGTTGATGGCTCAGGACTAGCTGCATCCTGATCATCATCTTGGTCATCATCAGAGTCCAAGGAGTAAGATTCTGGTGCATCAGGAACTGGTAGGTCTTCTCCATGAGGCACAGGGCGAAGAGCTGATGGAATATTTGGATACTGCACTGTCCACTTTTTCTTTCTGGAAATACCGCTTGCAACTGGGGGTACCATACAAAAATAACAATCAGTAGTGTGATCTGTTGGTTCACGTCAAATCATTGGAACTGCAAAAGGCATAGATTTTCTTTTCTTGTTGAGCCACTGGCGTAGATTTGATGCACATGTGTTACAGCAATAATGTGGGGCTCAGCTTTTGTCCTGGTCACCTATTTTGCATCCAAAATAAAGATGGTATGCTTTTCTCACCATTGCTGTTAGAGTCCGCTTTTGTGATGCAAAGGTTACCTCACCACAAATATAACAGAAATTATCTGCATTGTTTACACAGTTTCGAGGCATATCTGCTTCCAGAGTTAAAAAAACACAAGAGTTCCGTAGAAATATCAGGTCCTGGCAACTTTTCAGTTATGAAAACGGCTGCATGGGAATTATAATCCACAGGTCAACTCATGCTACTGATCCAAGAAATATCTCTACATTAATACATTACCTTAACTTTCAAGACACAGGTTTTCTGCAAGTAATGTGTCAAATACATGATGCTCAATCAAATTTCTATTCAACATGATAGTATTCTTGTTTGGAATCACTGTTTTAAATCGATTATGTCTCAGACAAATATATTCCCATTTGAAATGGGACTCGATTTCTCATTAATTTTCAAGAAATTTCACAATTTGACCTAATACTGTATCTTGAAAACTATAGCTAATTGGCACTTCTGACTTATTTTTTCTTTAAAAGTGACCAAAAGTTAGTAAAATTTCACTACTCTTATCCAGGAAGCATTTTGCTTGTAGACCAGTGTTAATGGACTGGTACCTGGGATCTACCTTTTATGTCAATAATACAGTACACCCATTTTGTTGTAGTATATGTGTTCTATATTCTTACGCTGTGCAGCAGCTAATTGACGATTATATAAATTACATCATTTGTCATTAACCCAGGAGTCAGTTGCCCATATTTTCCTTTCCTGCTTGCTATGACAGTTTGTATAATCCTTTTCCATTTTAGCTACTATCAACTATAATAAGAATTTTCCATGTGTCAGGCTGTTATTTTAGGCGACGTTTACTTGACAGACTGTCTTCTTCTGCTACTGACCGAGAAGAATAAGATCATTCAAGCTGACAGGAAATCAACAGAGTGCTGGGTGAGTGACATCTTCATCCACTTTCAGTCTGCCTCCTTTGTGGCTCTTTCTTTACGTGCTCCCTCTTTTGTCTACACCACTTCTTGTCAGTTTTCATCTTACCGTTTTATTTAATATAAAAAGAAAAAAAAGCAAAATTTATAACATCTTTTTTGGTCCACCTTTAATCAATAAACAGGAGACATTCTTGGATCAGTTAATCACTGGTGGATTTGCATCATCCCTCTTCACAGTGGACAACCCTACGAGCCAGGGCCACTCAAAGGCCTGACACCAGAGCTGCCACAGGTATGTAAATGCAGCGCTGATGATTCATTAGCCGCAGACGAACATACTGTACAAAGACACTACTGACATGCAGACAAGTCAAATGATTTCATTCCCATCTACTACTCAG
Organism: Amphiprion ocellaris; assembly: GCF_022539595.1. Lineage (NCBI taxonomy): Eukaryota > Metazoa > Chordata > Actinopteri > Pomacentridae > Amphiprion > Amphiprion ocellaris. Next base: position 13,362,677 of record NC_072776.1, read on the forward strand.
CTGGATGCCTCATACAGACCCAGTGGGATATCTGACATGCTAGGAACCAATCATGACAGTCGACTGGAAGAAAACATCCAGACGCAGCGGTCGGCTATGAAGCAGCCATTTTAATGGCAGTTATTGTTTCCTTTCACTGAATGCAAGCAAATGGGAGAATTGTCTGATAGAGACAAGTGTATTTATCATAATTAGGTATAAATCATTATTTAGAAACAAATAAAAAAGTCAAAATGTTATATTGATCCAACTGATTTGTGTACAAACTTATAATATTTTGTGTTTTGCCATAAGAAAATGGGACACAAGTATAATTAGTACAGCAGCTACAATTATAACAAAAGTGGTAAGCTGCTTCAAGTAGTGTTTGCTTCACATTAAGATCACGTTACATTGAAATAGAGCTAGGCTAGGGTTCTATCTGACCAATAAAAATGAGAACGCAGATGCAGCCTATGAAACTGCATATCTGTCTTCCTGTCCTCTTACTCATTGATCGACCATTACATCAATACAGCAGCATACTTGAGCCCTGACCACAAGCAGCACCTAAATGTATTGGCTCTGTCACTGCTACACGGCACAGCAAATTTGTTATGCTGTAGAAGCAGAAAAACAGAAATGTCATGCACTGTCATGAGTTCTGTGAAGTAAAATAAGATGAACGTAATGCAGACCCATAGAGAGCAGACTAAGCAGAATGTAGGAAAAGAGAGCACCGAAGAACAAGATAGAATATGTAATCAGCAGCAATCAATGGAAGGATCTTACTGTTATGCAGTGGAGTGGAGGTGCGTCTCTGGTAGTTTTCTGGACTGCACAGTTCGGTGTTGATAACTAAAGGTCTTTGGCACCATTCTTCTCTGGCTGGGGCCCTCTGTAAGTTGTGGCACGTGGGAGTGTCTGGAAGGAAATAAAAATTTAAATATGTGGTAAAAATAATACAACAACTTCAGCACTCCTTTGAGATCAATTACTCAGCACATGTCTCGATGGAAACGGTTCTACAGTTCTATTTAGCAGAATATATGTGTATTAAAACTACAGAAAAGCAGCAAATATATCATATTTGCTCTCTAGTTTGGCACATCTCAACAAACTTCTGCTTGACATGTCTAATGTGCAACAGCGAAATGACAAATACGACATCGTCAGTGTGTGTTCACTTCAGAAAGTCTATCATGTCAAACAGGAAGCCAACAAATTAAACTCGTGACCTGTATCTTTAACAACTTCAGACAAATGAATATTAAAGTAAATTTTACAAAAAAAATTTGCTTTGCTGCAAGCCTGCAAATTGAAAAAGTTTAACCCTCTGAATCCCAAAACCCGCCAATGTTGTCTTAAAAAAAACATACACACACATTGGGGGTTTAAAGTGTGAAACTTGAGGCCTTTTCACTGTCTTATACAGCTATGTTCCTCTTACCAAAGGAAAGTGACGACACAGTGTGAGGTCTGGAGCTGAGGCTACTGGAGGGGGTGGCCCTACTACAGCTGCAGTCAGGATCAGAACACAAGACTACTGGGTCACAAGAAGAGCAACTCGAACAAGAAGATGATGAGAGAGAAGAGGATAAGGTAGATGAGGGCTTTCCCGAGTCCTGGAGCACAAGAATGAGAGAACACAAGAGAAAAAAGTAATTTACCACATAATACTAAATGGTCAACAGAGCACAGTCAGGACACAGAGCTTCTCTATACAGTAATAACTTTCTTCTTGTGCTTTGCTGGGGTATGAGTCATACAGGTTTAAAAAAGCAGATTCCCACTGGAGCTCAGCGATTAAAGTAATTAAGCTGTTAAAGGCTTTCTTTTTTATCTGGCAATATGACAATGGTAGCTGCTCTGGTCTGCTTATTATAGTAGCAACAACTGCTCTAGGTGCTGTGCCATCCAGATTAGCAGTGCTCAGGAAGATGTTACAACCCTATAAATATTCTGGCATTGGGCTTTCAAATGCATATTTTAAAATGCTGAACATGTACCTGGGAAACTAAAAGTTTTATCTGGTTTGTAGATTTGCATAGCTCATTGCTACAAGGGTGTGAAGCTAAGACGGGTTTTTCCAACCACTGACTTGACACATCACCATTACCACCCCCTGATTTTATTTGCAATAAGAGCACAGCATTATATGTTGGCCCATGTTCCACATTCAAGCTAGAGCTTTAAAATACCATGCATTTGAATATTTGAAGTAAGGCCAAGAGACATTATTGTTTAATTAAAAGCAGGTGTCCGGCTTTAAACATTAATTCCTATTTAATTTGGGGAACTATTTTAGCGATGTGGCATTCCACTGCTGAAGCCTCACTAAGAGGACCTGCTTTGAAGCTACATTTCAAATTAATCTGCATGTAATTCAATTTAATTAAAAAGGGAACATGTTTATCAACTTCTGCATACTGTCACACTTTTATCCCCTTTTTAACCTTTTTTTTCCTAGTCAAAATTGGTCCAAACTATATATAAGTGATGCAGTGCAAATAAGTAAGTCAAGCATCTTGGTGAAGATGATATGTACATGCTATCTAGCTTATTTTTATCATGTGTCTATGTGAAATGTGTCTAAAGTGTGTTTTGACGTATATATATTGCGTGTAGGTGGTTGGGCAAACAGACTGGAGGAGCCTACACATGACCTACCAGTGGACTGCTGGGGTTGTAGGAGTTGAAAGTGAACAGTTTGCGCTTGTGGTAGGTGACCAGGGGTCGGGTGCGGGCGCACACGCATGATACATCAGCTTTGAAGAGCCTCCTGGTCCCCAGCTTCCTCTTCTTAGAGCTCCCAGGCACAAAGTGATTGTCTACCCCCTGACCGCTGCAGGAATCAGATCAGATGAGGTCATGCAAATGTCAGGGTTAGGATTCACACTAACATCACTAAAACTAAAAGCACTTTTTCAAGGTGTCGGTCTCTTAGATCTTGTTCATCAATGACAGCTACAAACAAATGATACCTACATAAACCCTCATGTTACTGTACATGAATGAACAAACAGAATGTCTTTCATTTATTATGTGTCTTTTATCTTCACAGTCAGACAGAGAGAGTTAAAAAGACAGCAGGAATGGAAACATGAAGGGATTATTTAAGTCTGGCAAGATGAAGAGAACAAGGCTGTTTTACTGGGTTATCTTACAAAAGGAGCATGGTTTCAGCCTCATCAATTTCACCTATAGCCTAAGATTAAAAGAGACAATAGACCAGATAACAAGAGTACAAGTTTTGGATTTTTTATGTATTTTACATTAGACATATTTTTGTATTTTGCAGCAACAATTGTTACAGTTTTGTTCGAATATACATTTCTATTTTGTATCTACTCTCAGATGTAAGTCACTTTGGATAAAAGCATCTGTTAAATAAAATTGTAGAATTCTCCCACTACAGATTAGGAGACTGTAATCTTGTTTAGTATACTTTAACTGCAACTCATGAAAAGAACCAGTTGCTGCAATGTAGATGTTACACACTCTCGCTGTGTGTGTGCTTTACCTTCTCTTGCCTTTCCAGGCCTGTGGTTCTTTTGAGAGCGGTGAAAAGCTGAGAGGAGGCATCAGACTGTTAACCATCTGACTAAGCTGGGCACTCTGTAATGAAGATATCACCCAAACAATAACAATGCATTTTACAAACTGAATAATTAAGTGTGAAATGCAAAAACAGTAGCGACTATGCAAACATTCCTTCCAGTGAAAGTAGGATGCATAAAGATAGCGTGTTTAGATCCTCTTGGCTCTCACATTGTTAGTGATGATGGACTGAATGGAGTGATAAACATGAGCATGCTATGTGATCACCACAGAAGTCTATTCAGCCTCCATTTATAGTCATTCAAGCTAGCAAAGTGCAAAATTGTCTACTGTAGCACTTTTTTTTTTTTTTTTAGCTGTTACAGTGTGTAAATGCTAAATACGATAATTGATGATTTCAAATTCAGTCATTGGCTTTACTGCAGAGTTTGATGTGGCCTAAATGTGCTCACTGATTTTATCTCTTACCTATCTGTAGCTCACATCTAATTTTATATCAGCACAGAGAGTGTGGAAACCCAAATGGTAAATATGCTCAGGGAGCACACAAATATGCACACCTTACAGTGCACAAAACAAAGCACCATAAGACAAAGACGGAGACTGACTGAGACTGAGGTAAAACAAGAGTGAACCTTGGATGGGTATTCACTTGATGGAGAGCACTCAGGAACTTCAAAGGAGTTCAAAACCAACATTCAGTTGGCCTCATTTCTACTACTTCAGTAGGTAACACAATCTGCCCAATTACTACCACAACCAAGCTCTCTACTCTGCCTTTATCACTGTACTGGGATCAGAGTCTCTTTCAAATTGGGGTGCGTATGGTTGTTTCTTGTTATAAATGGCAGCCAGGCTGTTAACAGTAGCCATGCTGCAACACTAATGTTGCTATTGTGACTTGAGAAGTTGTCTGTTGCCACTTTGAAGGAGAACAGTTTCAGTTGTGAATCTTACGAATCTTAGTACAACTTTTATTACCATTAAAAAAGTCAGGCTTGTGTAAGATTAATAGGTGATTCACCGTTAATACCTCATCCTCGACAGCTGGAACAATGAATAAAGCTCTTTCCCTCTGAGTTGATTACATACCAGTAGACTTCATAAAGCAGCAGGAATCATTCATTCCAGCTGAAGCCTCTAATTTAGCATAATAACGCACAGGTCAGACAGTAAGCATACTGTAATTGATTAGTCTAATCCTCTCAGCCTGACACTGGGATAAAACATTACAGACAAGCAGCCACTGTGCTTCTTCACACGTCAGACTGGAAAAGTATTAACTCCTGACATAGAGTCTACAATTATAGGTCACTAATCCACTTGATTTCAAAGTCATACCTAGCATTAGAGGTGCGTGTACTAAACCCCCCCTCCTACCTGTCTTTCTATGTTGTGCAGAAGGCGTGTGGGGCTGCAGGGTTCAGTGTCTGCATCTGAGGCTGTGCAGGATAACCCAGCCATTTCCCTCAGCAGGGTCTGCTGAATCTGCCTGTCAGTGAGTGGCTGGGAGTCTGCAAGCACCACACCACCCTTAGACAGACACAAAGAGACACAGAGGTAAGACAGGTTATCCCTTCTTCTGTTATATATTTGTCAGGTCCTATTCACATTCATACTTTAACTTTTCACAACACTAGTAGTCCACTAAAGTTACAGTAAGTTTGCTTTGTATCTTTCTGCCCAGTGGTGGGAAAAAAAAAATGCTAGTGCAACTGGAATGTGTAATAGTACAATTTGTTGAAATTCCTTGTTCATTCATGTTTCACACGTATCTAATGAAGAGAGAACTCCTCAGCCTTTACTGGTCAGTGTTGATAGGCTGTTACTCATGATGTGTGACCAATCAGATAGTTTTGTGGGTGGGGCATTGCGCCAAACCACAGAGTTATGACCACTGATAGAGAGATATGGTTGCATTGGAGCCGCAGTACAACATTTTTAGATGGATTTATTTTAATTGTAGCTTAAAAAACAAACCAAAAAAAAGATAATTGGAAATAAGTTGAACATCGTCTCTCATATCAGCTGGGCCATTAATTGGTCAATATCTAATCTCAACAATCCTCTGTTGAGTTGGTTATAGAAGACTTTTGTCATACCTTAGTGGAGCGTATGTGCTTGTGGCATTCTACCAGTTGTTGTATCCTCCCTTCTAGTTCAGTCAGACGCAGCTGCAACCAGCTCCATCTGCTGCTCAGCTCCGCTCTCTCTTCCAGCCACTGCCTCTCACAGCTGCTGCTGCTGCTGACAGGAGGGCCAGGGTGATGGATGGTAGAGGAGGACAGTTATACCCATGTAATAGTACTATAATATTGCATTCATCTTCGTCAAAGGCTTTACATCCTGATCCTTCGTCACAAAAAAGGATTTTAAATCCATAAATGCCTTGAAATGTAATCATAATTTGGGCAATATTTCAAGAGGCAATCATAAAACCCAGCATGGTCATTAAAATTGACCAGTGGAAGCGAATGAAAAGGTTAACATGAGGATCACCACCAGCAGGAATATGTGAGTTACCAGATTGAAAAGACACACAAAAAAAGGGAAGACGAAAGAGAATGAGATAGCACAAAAACAGGAGATGCACTGAGCAATTAATCGGTTTGCAAATTTGTACTGAAGCTCTGTCAATGTATGACCTATTTTACACAGCCTTGTTGCCATGTAGCATGTAAATTGTTTAGCATCCCAACAGCATGGGGGTGAATTTTGTTAAAGCATAAAAGCCTATTTAGGCCACAGTAACACACAGTTGATTTGTGTGGAGTGTGTCTATAGTATGTTTCCATGGCACTAGCCCGTTCAGCTAGCATTTATCTTCTTTGTGTGTGTGGTAAGCTGACTTCAGCAGGGCAGTAGTTGCTATGGCAGTGCTCTTGGACCTTGGCTAGGACAGAGTGGGACTCCCCCACTTCAAACACTCTGATGCAGGGGAGGGAAAGGTTAGGCTAGTCAGCATGCAACTACACAAAATGTACTTTGCAATACCCTTTGATATTATCAGATAGTTATGTCACTGTAAGCCTTAACCAAATACCTTAAATCTTGTTTGTCTACCTAAACATAATTACACTGAGTTGATGGTCAATATGTAAAAAACAACAACCAAAAGCAAAGCCAATAATTAGTTAATGGCTACCTCTCAACTGAGTTCCACTCAACCCTAAGTCAATATGTGTTTGTTAGGCAGTACATACTCTTTTTCCTCAGACAATGAGCAGACCTGGCTGCCCTGCAGCTCTTTCCAAGTGTATAATGAGAAAATTCCAGGAATATTTGCCAGGCATTAGCCGAGACGGGAGAAGAGGAAAGAAGAGGGATTGGCTGCTGTATACCTGTTAGTCTGCATGTTCACAAACTAGGTACAGGCATATATATTTTCATGATGATATTGGCTTTGCTTTATAAAATATGGGATCCAAAAAAATAGTGGCTATCCTCCATATTGAAATAATTATAGTGTTTTAACAGAAAAATCATGGCTGGGGAAAAGGCCAGCTCAAGCAAGTAGTTCTGGGTTTCAAAATTTCCCTTTTTGGCTCTTGCAGAGGCATTAGGGGTTTTGGGTGTGTCCTACATTTGAACTTGGGATACTCCCATACAGTACATTTAAACAAACTGAACACAGCAAATGAGCAGCAGCTGCAGGTGTGCAGGATTGCTGTCAGTGCAGAAAATGAGCAATATGGATCTGTTGTTCCAAAGGCAAGCCATGGCACTGCTTTATAAGTTCATTCTTCGAATGGTAAAGGCCAACTATTTCCACCATTTCTAAAGGAGAGCAATGACCCCTTACATGCCCAGCAAGGAGGTATCCTCTTCGAGGAGGAACCTGCCATAAAAACTCCCCAGGGGAGGTTTACTGACGAAGCACTGAGCATTGTTCCGTACAGGAGGAGAACAGACTCGGACAAAGGGCAAGCTGACACTTCCAAGATAACTGAAGCTTACCAAATAAAAAGACACACACAAAACACCACACAAACATAATACAATCTTTTCTCATTCCTGTTCTTAGACCTAATAAACATTTTTGGTTAGTTTACTGCACTGCACTGGTTCAGGGCACAGAAACAAACAGAAGGGTCAAAGAGCTTTAGTTTACTGAGGAAATAAATGGCAGCGCACTTATACTAGACCTATCCTAAGTAATAAAAGAATGCCCAGATTGGATTGAAGACCACTGTTCTCTTTGTTATGCAGTACTCAGTGACACATCAAGCCCAGATGCTCTTCTTCCCTGTATTTAATACAGCAATGTTTCCTATTACCTTGGTTATTTTGCACACTGGCAACAACATTAACCAGACCACTTCAGATATTACCTCAAAAGCAAAATACATGTCAAATTCTGATCAAAGGCATCCTGTGGCTTGTTAGCACGACAAAAAAAAAGTTACACAATGTCACATCACACAGCCATTTAAGATGTATGTCTTTTTTTCTTCATCTGGGGCACATACAACTCTCTTTTACCAAGTATAGCAGCACCACAGGCATCCAAACCTCCCATACAGACATACACTTTTAAAGTGTTTTTGACGAGAAAGAGGAGGAGCTGAGGCGTGATGGCACAGAATGCCTGGCAAGACCTTCTCTTGCTGGAAAGCCTGTGTTTATTTCCTACCCTGTGGGTAAAGGGAGCTGGCTAGGCAGTTGAATCTGTTATGACTGCAGCATGGAAAGAGAAAAGCCTCTGTGTATGCATGGTTAAAAAACTGTCATAACATTCTCCACAGCTGGGAGGACAAAACTTGTACTTACGACAGCCACACTGTAAGCTTCACTGAGAGCCAAGGAAAACATGTAACTAATACTGGAGAGGAGCTGTGGACGTCATACACTGAGACAGCTGACTTTCCAAAACTGTGATCCTAAAATATGCGCCGGATTTTTTGTGTCACTCTTGACATTTGCAAATGTGCATGATATAATCCCTCCCTTGTTATAATGTCAAACAAACTTAAGGAAATATGCTCATTCTCTCCAATTTACACCATCAGTATCTATTTAAATCTAGCTCTCTCTAGCTGTGCTGTGTTTGCAATGTAATGGACTGACTAGTTGGAGAGTCCAACTCTGTGTACTCTTCACTTGTCCAAATTAAAACAATGCCAGTGACTTCAGAGTAAATCATGTCGGCATTCTGGCAACTGAATCCCAGAAAAGCTCAACAAATAGTTTAGCAATGAGAGTACAGTTAAGTTTGTGAAACAGTTTTCTTCACCAATAGCAGGTAACTTTGTATTTGATGTTGAAATGATATGTTTTAGCTCAGCCTGAAGAGTGAAATATGTGATACAGTTGATTTCTCAAGCTGTTTTCATTAGCTGTAATAACCAGCGGTACCAGCCTCATACAGTACTTACTGTCTGAGGTAAGAACCACAATTTTCTTGTAAAAACAAGCCTAGCCTTTCAACTTCTATGTGTTTCTGAGCAGCAGCACAACCCACTTGGCCAGCTGGTGCACAGAACATATGCAACTATATATAGACTACTTCCATTTGCTGGTTACTCACAGAGGTGAAATCTTTCTATGGATCGTTTCCTCCTTTGGCTCCTCATCTGAGCTGCTGTCGGCTGTAGCCTCAGAGTCTAAGGCCTCCTGCAGGCCTCTCAACACCACCTGACTGGAGTGGCTGAACTCTCTGACCTCTGTGAAGGCAGACGGTGCTGTGGACTGCTGCAGCCAAGAAAACTGGGGTTTGCTGCCTGCTTGTGGATGTAGTACACCAGGATGTATAGAGTCCAGGCTGCCAAGTGACACACCTCCAAGTTGACAGTGTTTTTTCAGCCCCTCTAACTGCTGGTTGCAGTGTCGCAAAGCGTGCTCACCCAGCAGGACTTGCAGTTTCCTTTGCAGCCTCCAAGCTCGGCTGTGTAGTCCTGCCTGCCTGGTGAGCTGTTCCTTCACAGCCTCCTCGAGCACAGCTTTGGTTGCCAGCTGAGCAAGATTCCCCCTGCTAATGCAAGGTTGCACTGAAGCTGGAGGAAGAAAGCCCATCTTAGCTGCTTTCTCCTGTGTTATTGTAGGTGAGGTTGCAATCAGTGGGGCGCACCCCTGGGACTGGGAATATGCAGAACAAACACTGGGAAAGGTGAGAGAGGAGTGATACACATCACGACCATCTGGCCCACATTCAGGAGCAGCACTCGGTCCATGCAACAGACAAGCCTCTTGGCTATTGTGCTCAGGGACACGGACTAAAAACATGTCTGGTACACCTGGGAAGACAGAGGCCACCTGATGAGAATCCCTCTGGCCTTTATCAAAGGACAGGAGGCTGACAAACGAGCCTGGATTGGGCAAGGACATCGTCTCACACTGGCTGGCGGATGTTTGCAGGCATGGTGAAAGCACAGGGTTTGCAGGGGCATCCAGGAGGCTCGAGGAGGAGCAGGAGTCCGGCAAGCGAAATGAGGAAAGGTTCAGCCACATCTTCTGAAGTCCACCATCGTCTGTTGATCTCATGTGAGGCTCCAGCTCAGTGCTGGCTCTCCTATCTGAGTCCATTCTGACAGAGGCAGGAGGTGAAGACAAGTGGATCCCGTGGCCATTTTTTAGGATTTTGGTCAGGGCTGGGGCCATAGAGCCTTCAGAACCACTGATGCTCAGCAGACTTCACAGGTTGAGTCTTAAGTCATCTGCCAGTAAGAAAGACACATTTGTAACTTCCAATACTGATGACAACTTAGTATGAAAAAACAAAGTTGAATTTAAGCACAATTCTTCAAGGAAAAATAGTGTTAGTTGGGTAATACGACACTACAAAGTGGCAGAATATGATTGATAAAGTCACTGAGAGGCAGTGGACACAGTCTGTCTCCAAATAAACAGCACTTCGACGTCCACTATTTAACGATTTTTTACGGTTAACGGGTCAATTTGGAAGCTTCACGAGAACTAGAGTTTATTACTAATTTTCTCTGCTCTTCATATTTTCCTGATTATGATTTGGGTCGATAAGTTCCTCATTTTATCCCTGCTGCCCGCTTAATTGGGGCTTTCCGGCTGTAACGACCAAACTAACGGGTTAACTAGAACGGTAACCGTAACGGAGAGCAGCTACAGTGAAGATACACTGATACCAAGTGATGGGGGAAAAGACACTGAAAGAATAAGTAATTAACCAGGTAAAAGCAGGTGTTTACACTTGTTGTCCACCAAAGGTTGAACGTAAAAAGACGTTTAAGTGTAACTGCTACAGCTAGCTTAAACCGCTAAAACAACGTTCGGTCTCCGTAAAGTCCGGCTGTAGGGTATCCGTGTGGACTCACCTGAGCAGCGGGTAAACCGTTGACCTGACATCGCTCATTCCTGCAAGATTTACGGCTGAATGTGATGGTAATTCTCTCCGAGTTCTAACAAAGCTCGTTTAGAAAAGTCCAATGTGACGGGTCTGTGTATCTTTCCCACTGTAACACTTGTTTTTCATATAAGCAGCTCCCCTCTCGGGTAAACTGCTCTCTCTCCTTCGAGCACCAACTGCCGAGAGGACGGAGGAGGCTGGACCCGCTGCTGCTGCTGCGTTCACGGACTCCTCAGAAGCTCAGACTTGTCAGCACACAGGGTGACAAATTCCAAAACCAATTTTTTTTCACCCTAAACTAAATATTATTCGTTACAGTAAATGAATAAAATTGAGTTTTCATCACACCTAAAAGAGATACTTATGGGACTGGATTTTTGTAGTTTCCTTACAATTGGACATGTAGTTGAGAAGTTCCATGCAATCATCAAAGAATATAAATCTTAAGCTGGATTTCATTTCTAAATTAAGGCAAAAATATCTCATTAAAGCATTAAATATTCCAAATAAGATCCCTACATCCAAGGTCCCTGTCTCAACAGTTCTCATAATCATCAGATAATAAGATCAGCACAGAAAATAATCGGCTGACCCCTGCCCCCCGGAAGACATTGCAAACTCTCCTGGTTTCAGCAAGGCAAAAAAAGATCCTGTCTGACTTCTTACACCCTGGCCAGAGTCTCTTCAACTTTCTGCATTCTGGTAGGAGGTACAGAAACATTGCATGCTGGACAAACCGGCTGAGAAACAGTTTTTATCTGTGGGCAAGTAAGCTTTTTAAACTCAAAGGAGGAACCCCCACGGATACTTCTGGACAATTTTTCTCTTGGTCAAATATGGGACAGTGCAACATGAGTTTGTGTACATGAACACTACTATTGTTCTTTCTGTTTATCACTTTCATTATGTCATGCATATTGCATATTTGTATTTTTTAAGCGCAGTATGGGGAGATGCTCCCACAAATTACATTGTACATTTTTTTTGTGTACAATGTCAATACAGTCCAGTAAGTCTGACGGCAAAAGTACTAAAGTAAGCAGAATAACAAACAACAACATAAAACAACTAAATATTTAGTATTACAGTGTTTTTGTGATTTGCTGCTCACATAGTTCAACAATTTTTATTACATGGAGCTGTTCATATACATGAATGTGTGTTTAACCTGAACTACAACATTTCTGACAGAGCTTGAAGGTATCATCTTGAATCGTCTAACCTCTTCTGGAAACAAAGAGCAAAATCATTGACAGTGAAATATCATCCTCACCCACTTAGAGAGAATATGGTGAAGAGTCATATCATCTGGTCATATAATTATTTTCCACATCTCTGTAGACCAGTGCCTGTTTGTTTTTTTTTTGTGTGTGTGTGTGTGTGTGTGTGTGTGTGTGTGTGTGTGTGTGTGTGTGTGTGTGTGTGTGTGTGTGTGTGTGTGTTGTTTTGCATACAAATGTGTTTTTATCTGCACAGTTAGGACTTTATACACCGTAACCCTACCATGGTATTCCTCTCTAACTGTTGACGGCCTGTTTGCATCCTGCACCTGAGAAAAAGTTCTCGCCTTTTTGTCACAATAATTCAGTCAAATGTGACAATTTCCAACCCTGATCACTGATTATCATGATCATAGATCTAAATGCAGTGTCATTTTATTCACTGTTCCTTGTAAAACATTGCTTAGTTGAGTCGTCTTTCTGACTGAAGCTCCTGCCAGCTGTACCTCAACAATAAACCCTCTTCCAAAGTAACTTAATTCTTTGCCTCTTGTACTTTGGATACAAATTCAGACATCATTGGGCCTGCTCAGTGATTGTATGCATGTGCTGAATGTGTGATCAGATGTGCACTTGTGTGTAATCATTGGCATTTGTTATGTTTCTTTTTTTCATTTATTCAACTTTTTCCTTTAATTTGTCTTCTGCCTGTATTTTATAATATTACAAGTGAGGAAAAGTTTTAGTTTTTGATGCATATATTGATGACAACAATATATATTTGTGTATAGCTACATTATGATGTCTTACAAACAATTTCTTATGTGTTAACAATACATACAGTTAATAAATTATAGATAGAGAGAAATTTAAGGGTAATGTCACCAAAAACTTCCAGAAAACAATTGTAGTTGATCTCACATTTTGACAGCAAAATTAGTTGGTAAAGAAAGAAATTCTGGCAAATCAACCCACCTTTTCCAGTTTAATGAATGTAAATATATGAGTCATGCTAATTTCTAGTTAACTAAACTTAAAATATCTATTTGTGTTGTTTTTTTTTTTATTTTCACGCCATACATGAGTTCTTATAGCTTCACGTATTTTGACTTAAAAGGAGCAGTTGAATGAATGAACATCTAAGAGTTCACTCAACCTGTGAAATTAAGTTCATAGGAAGCAAAAGTAGCATGTAAGTAGATCTCCCAAGATGCATTGTTAGAGAGTTAAAATGTCCTGGAGACTAGAGTTCAGTGTAGTTCTAAAAAACAGACTTGGGTAAAACTTGCTGTGTTTTAAATTCATGTTAAATTAATGTATGGTTGTTTTTTTCATAACAATTACAGCAGTTCTAACCCTGACAAAGATTAATACTAAATCTTACTGTAACCACGGCCGCCTCACGTATTTCTTTACTGCACTAACTTTGGTCAGAAACACTTCAGTAGTTGCTTCTATAAGATCTCAGTGATAAGTGAAAAAGACACTCAGCAAACTGAGTGTTAAAGGAAAGCAGGTCTGTCTGTAACTACTGTCTATGTGGTTACTTGATTTAACTTGCTATGTTGCATTTATGCAACTTGTTTTACACTCTCTGAACTCATAAGATAACTTTCAAACTAATGCAGTTAACACACATCTCTATAGCAGCAAGGGAACTGAAATTTTCAAGCTGAATGAATTTTGAATTATTTACTTTGTAGATTTTGAAAGGATCAGAACTCATGCAGCTCTTTAAAGAAGTGAAATTACCTTATAAAAAAAGTTTTATTAGAGTTTTTTTTTTTAAATAAACAATACACTGGAAATAGATGTCTTATCACTTTCTAAAGAACAAAGAAGCAGAAAACAGCAGACGTAAAATAAAATTTATTGTGTTCAGTTTAATACATCAGCTATTCCAACTACTAAATTGTCAGTCGTTGCATATAACAGAGATCAAGCAACCAAAATAAAAACATGAACATCTTTTGCATACATCTGAGATTAAGTTAACAATAAAAGCTACTCAATACATGACTAGGGATTGAATGATAAAAGACAGCAGTTTGTTTCACAGCATTCTCAGTTTAAACTTAACTTCCACAGATATTTATAATATTTGTCACTGAGCTCCTGCAGAGAAATCTTTATTCCATGCAAATTTTTAAGATATTGTCCTTGGACCGCGTCACAGATGTCCTGGTCGTCTGGTTTGAGCTTCTGAATCAGGCTCCTCGCTCTGACTGCTGTACTTTAGGAGCTTTGCAGCTCTGAGCTGCTCTGGTCCAGATGTCTGCGACTCTCTGCCTGAATACAGCCTGACCAGCTCCCAGGCAGAGTGTGGTGCCTGCCATGTACAAGTTGATGACAGTTAACTCTGCACAAACTTTGCTGGATGTAGCTGGAATGTTCTTGGTAAAAGAATGGAGTGCAGTCCACACAGCACAGAACACACACAGGACTCCCTGAAGGATGCCGGTGATGGTGACTCTCACCTGACTGCTGAAGCGTGGACAGGAGAGGGACTGTCCATTTGCTACCATTCGCCGCATGTGTCTGTACAGGTAGACCACGGTAGCACCATTGGACATGACCATAACACACAGACAGAAAATGAAGGACGCCTTCTGAATGGTAGTAGCAATGATATACATATTTGTCCAAGGTTTAGGCGAAGTTATTGCTAAACATACTATATCTTTATATGCTGTTACATTGTTATTAAAACCATCCAAAATTAGATTAGGTAATATGAGATATTCTCTAATGATAACACCAGCAATAAACAAACCGAATATTTTTTCAAGAAGCAAAATGCAGAAGATGATGGCGTTGATATTTTTCTTAATCAAAATGAAGAGAAGCCTTTGAGCAGGTACAACCTGGGTGTAGTAAAAGAAGGACAGTCCAGTGGAGGAGGTCACACTAGCGGAAAAATTGCAAACAAACACCACAAAAGAGGCAAGTATGAAACACAAGTTATTCGAATAAAACAGTGTTATACCTGATACCACAAAAGCAATTGTACTACAACTCAAGGACGCCAGGAGAAGCTTCAGAGGTTGCTTGATCTTTTCTCCATGAAGTGGACAGACCAAGCAAAAGATGTAAGTGACATTAGCCACAATGTTAAAAGTGGTAAAAGGCCAGTTGATCAATGGGCAGGTTAGAGAGTCCATCCTCGTTTTAAAACCGAAGAAGATACAGTAGTGTTGGTCAGCTTGTAATTCACTGCTGAAGATCTGTCAGTAAGCTCCAGAACTTTTTTTTCTCTAAAGTTCACGGTCCTTGTTGTGAGAAGAACCCAATTCAGCTCAAAGATGATGCCTTTCATCTGTCTTCATTTTCATTGCTGTGTCTGTTCTAATGCCTTTTTCCCTTTTTGTGCTCTCCAACTCTGTGCAATGTGGCAAATTCAAGATATTTGCATTGCATGCAAATTGGAGTATGCAAATAAACCATATTGGTTTCAATAGTCAATAGTCAACTTTTTACAATGAGAATTGATCCTGTTGGACATTTAGTTAGTTGCAAATCTGAGTTAACAAAACAGAGCAGTTTCCTAAAGGGGTAATCCAGTGTTTTAGCATGGCATGTTGCAATGGAATCATGACAAGAGATAATACCTACACCCGATGGTGTCATCTGAGAAATTTTATCAGGCATTGGAAATTTCTTTCGGCAACATAAGGACATCGGATGATTTACAGACTTAGTAATCCTCCACATGACAAATAGAGTGAACTTCATGTGTAACATGAGTGGGGGTTCATTCCGTTCAATCAGAAGTTATGTAGAATATATTTGCTGACATTCTCTGGATTCCTTTGTGTTCAGTCATGCTGTGTGCAGATGCATTTTTAAAATCTGCATAAATCACAACACAATTAAACCTTTCACTACACAGAAATAGTTGCATGGAAAACTACAGTATTTATACACACAATATCACAGTGACACTTCTACAGTGGTTACGGGATTAGTTGTTTCACCTGATGTCAGCTGGCTGGAGTGCAATTTTACATCATTAGTTACCATGCCAACACCAAACAGGGCTTTGATGGCCTTCCAGACATCGACTGCCCTTTGCCTGAATATAGCCTGACCAATGCCCAGGTTGACTGTGGTGCCTGATATATACAGCGAGGTGGCCGTGAAGGTGATCCAAGCGCTAAAGTAAAAGTGTGATGAGAACAACCAAGTGAACGAATCAATAAGATAGAAGGAGTCATAGACGAGGTAAAACACGCCTTGTAAGATGCCAGTGATGGTGACTCTCCTCTGACTTTGGATCCTTGGAGAGGTGAATTTGCTGCTACTCTGTGCCATGCTCTTCATGTGTCTGTGCAGGTAACAGACTGTGGAGAAGCTAGAAACTATCATAACACACAAACAGAAAATGATGTACAATCTGAGGATGAAGAAACTAACAAGGCTTGTCACATGCAGTTCATCATTGAAATGTCCACTCCATGTGTCGTTGTTGAAAGTGAGATATAAATCAAAGGGACTTAGCAACAATGCCTCTACAATGTCAACAGTGCCGTTGAACAACAACAGTATGGTATCCACAGCCAATGCCACGTAGATGACAGACCTGATGTTCTTCTTCATCCAAATCCAAAGAGATCGCTGTGCAGGGACAATCTGGATGTAGTAGTAGAAGTTGAGCCAAGCATAACACGTCATGCTGTTGTGTGCATAGTACTGCACAATCATCCATGGCACAAGAAACGCTTCGAACCTTGTCTCTTTGTGTAATGTAACATACGTTGCAATTAAGGAAGTGCAATAAACAACAGAACACCAGACAAGTAATCCAAGTAGTGTCAGTAAAGGTTGCTTGAGTCTGTGTCTGCTGAAAATCAAACAATACATGTAGAAGATGTTTGCAATGATGTTCAGGAAGACGAGAGGACCGTTGATCAGCAGGATGGCCTCATCACTCATGGAAATGAACTTGGGTGCCATTGGTGATGTAGAGAAGAGCAACTATTCCAAGGTAGCTGTCTCTCTGTGTGTGGTCAGGTCTCCTTCAGACAAGCCTTATAAGAGAAAGCCAATGCAAATGGACCAGAATACTCATTGTCATTATGGAAACAACCTTGAGGAGCGTACAGGAAAGATGATCTTTGTAGGATTACCTGTCAGTATGTGTAGTATACATGTAGAAGGACTGAACACTACGTTACTACAATAGAAACATGCTTTCATCTGGACCCTGAAACATAACCAGCACAAACAACGGCACAATTTACGTTTTCATCAGCATGACAGAACTTTATTCCACTTCACAGACCCCAAAGAAATTCATTGACATGTACTGGACTCAAGGCATTCATTTACATATTCCATTATCTGGACATGCAACATTGAGATATTTTCCCTGTGCCCAAATCAGAATTCAAGTTCAGATTTTTGTGTACAGACTGTGACATAGACAGAAACAAAGAATATGTTGGAGACATTAAGATAATTACCATCATGACATTTTTCAGCCGAACATGAAATTGTTGGTTTCTTAGCTTCTATTCTGCTCTGTAGTCAATCAGATTTTCATGTTTTTTCTTTTTCTTTTAACTATCACTACATGTGGATCCAAGACTTGTTCATACATCAAATCATTTGAGAATTCTTTAAATTTCTAACAAATATCCAATAAACAATGTGATCATAACAAGTGCACTAAAGAAGACATGTTACATATTAAAGACATTTATTGTTTGAGTTTTAGGTAAAATTTTCTTTGGTAACTCAGTAGTGGGGATTATCCCAGCATATATCCAAATATGGTGGTCACAGGTTACCCAGACTATGGCTATACATAAGGGAAACCAACTTCAGTGGACCAGAGTACATGTAAAAACTTCATCCACAAAGGTGGAATGTACAGGAACTAGTGTGGATGTTGTTCTTGCATTTTTCTTAGATTTGGAACAGATATCTACTATGTACTATCAATTAGCTTGAGCACTTTAGAGAGAAAATATCAGAATGCTAAATAACAATTGTGTTGTAATATAAGAGGGAGAGAGACAGCACTATTAGGGAACCATTTCAACAAAATGACTGGAGAAATTTATAGTATGGAACATTCAGTTTCACTGATACTAGCCTGGAGCAAGTCAGAAAATAACACAACTTATCTAACATAGATGAAATGTGGGTGTAAATGATTTCATCACAGTGGGTGTCCCTCTGTCTGCTGTTTGCCTTCATTTGTACGGTGCCTATAGAAAGCATTCACTTCCATTAAAAGTATCCCTCTTTTCTAACTTTCCAACACTGAATCTAAGTCAATTCATTTAGACTTTTATTTAAGCAAGAATCTACAAACAGATTCTTTGATGTCAAAGGTAAAACACAGTCGTCCAAAGGAATTAAAAATACAAAGATCAATGCACCGTCCTGATGACAACATTGAGCCTGTGTAGAAATTTCTCAGTCAGCCCTGCACATCTGCAATTTTCCCCCATTCTTCTTTGAAAAACAGCTGTTTTTCTCTGTCAGCTTGTAGAGTAACTAAGATTAACAGCGCTTTTTAAACTCCAACCACAAATGCCCAGATGGACTGAGGTCTGGGCTCTGACTTAGCCACTCCAGAACATTCACCTTTTGTCTTCAAACCATTTCTGCGTAGCTTTGGCTTTATGCTGTTTGTCATTGTCGTGCTGTTCTCTTGCAGACTGCATCAGGTTGTCCTCCACGTTTTCCCTACATTTTGCTGCATTCATTTCACCCTCTACCTTTACAAGCCTTCCAGGGCCTGTTGCCCTGGGGTTGACTGACGGAAGCGTGGCTGCCAATCCATGCCAAACGGCCCCTCCGACCACCACCAACATTCATACACCAGTGTGAGGAGCTGCACTGGAGGCAAGGTGGGTAAAGTGTCTTGCCCAAGGACACAACAGCACATGACTAGGACAGAGCGGGAACTGAACCTGAACCTTCGATCATCAGACGACCCGCTCTACCACCTGAGCCACAGCTGCCCGGGATGGTGTGTTCCTAATGATGTTCAGTGTTTGTTCTAGTCTTGTGGCCAAAAAGCTCAATTTTGATCTTATCGGACCGAAGATTTCTGCCTACTGCAGCGTTGAATAACACAATCTTTGTCAATAATAACATAAAAGAATTGAAAGATTGAAAATGTTTTTGTTTTTTTTTAACTGAATGGTTTCATTAACCAGAGTGGAGACAAAATGCTGTGCAATTTTTTTTTATTTAAATAAGCACATCTGACTAAAACAACAGAATCAACAGACCATGAAATGGCAAGGAACCAAATTTTATGCATCCTTCAGTGGTTTGTTCTCATCATGTTTCATCAAGACTTTATTCTAGAAGAAGATTATTTTCAAATCAAAGCAGTGGCACACACATGTTGACTTTTCAGCACTCACGGAACTACAGTATCAGTGTTTTAGCATGTTCTAGTGGACTTGCAACACGTCACATGTTATTGTGTTGTGAGATGTTTCCCCACATTCTCGGTGAGCATGATGGAAACATCGTACACATTTTTACTTATTGTGCATTATTAACGTAGTGCAGATTATTTTCCTCAGCAGTGAAATGGTTACAACAGAACACATGTTCAAGTACAAAAAATGTTTGCTTACATTTTCTGCTTTTCTTTGTTTTCAGTCATGCTGTGTGCAGATGCATTTTTAAAATCCGCATAAATCACAACACAATAAAACCTGTCACTACACAGAAATAGTTACATGGAAAACTACAGTATTTATACACACAATATCACAGTGACACTTCTACAGTGGTTACAGGATTAGTTGTTTCACCTGATGTCAGCTGGCTGGAGTGCAATTTTACATCATTAGTTACCATGCCAACACCAAACAGGGCTTTGGTGGCCTTCCAGACATCGACTGCCCTTTGCCTGAATATAACCTGACCGATGCCCAGGTTGACTGTGGTGCCTGATATATACAGCGAGGTGGCCGTGATGAAAATCCAAGCGCTGAAGTAAAAGTGTGATGAGAACATCCAAGTGAATGAGTCAATAAGATAGAAGGAGTCATAGAGGAGGTAAAGCACGCCTTGTAAGATGCCAGTGATGGTGACTCTCCTCTGACTTTGGATCCTTGGAGAGGTGAATTTACTGCTACTCTGTGCCATGCTCTTCATGTGTCTGTGCAGGTAACAGACTGTGGAGAAGCTAGAAACTATCATAACACACAAACAGAAAACGATATACAATCTGAGGATGATGACACTAACAATGTTTGTCACATGCAGTTCATGATTGACATGTCCAGTCCATGTATCGTTGATATAAGTGGTACGACGCAACAATGAAGATACAATACCAACAGTGCTGTTGAACAACAACAGTATGGTATCCACAGCCAATGCCACGTAGATGACAGACCTGATGTTCTTCTTCATCCAGATCCAAAGAGATCGCTGTGCAGGGACAATCTGGATGTAGTAGTAGAAGTTGAGCCAAGCATAACACGTCATGCTGTTGTGTGCATAGTACTGCACAATCATCCATGGCACAAGAAACGCTTTTAACCTTGTCTGTTGATGTAACACAAAATACAATGCAATTAAGGAAGTGCAATAAACAACAGAACACCAGACAAGTAATCCAAGTAGTGTCAGTAAAGGTTGCTTGAGTCTGTGTCTGCTGAAAATCAAACAATACATGTAGAAGATGTTTGCAATGATGTTCAGGAAGACGAGAGGACCGTTGATCAGCAGGATGGCCTCATCACTCATGGAAATGAACTTGGGTGCCATTGGTGATGTAGAGAAGAGCAACTATTCCAAGGTAGCTGTCTCTCTGTGTGTGGTCAGGTCTCCTTCAGACAAGCCTTATAAGAGAAAGCCAATGCAAATGGACCAGAATACTCATTGTCATTATGGAAACAACCTTGAGGAGCGTACAGGAAAGATGATCTTTGTAGGATTACCTGTCAGTATGTGTAGTATACATGTAGAAGGACTGAACACTACGTTACTACAATAGAAACATGCTTTCATCTGGACCCTGAAACATAACCAGCACAAACAACGGCACAATTTACGTTTTCATCAGCATGACAGAATTTTATTCCAATTCACAGACCCCAAAGAAATTCATTGACATGTACTGGACTCAAGGCATTCATTTACATATTCCATTATCTGGACATGCAACATTGAGATATTTTCCCTGTGCCCAAATCAGAATTCAAGTTCAGACTTTTGTGTACAGACTGTGACATAGACAGAAACAAAGAATATGTTGGAGACATTAAGATAATTACCAACCTGACATTTTTCAGATCTGCATGCATGTTTATATGATGATTTTTTTTTTCTTTTCTCAGCTCCCATTTCAACTTCAGGCTGCTGAATTAACACTTAAAATTGTTGTCGTCTTAGCTTCTGTTCTGCTCTGTAGTCAGTCAGATTTTCCTTTTTTTTTCTTTTCACTATCACGACACGTGGATCTCAGACTTGTTCATACATTAAATTATTTGAGAAAGTTCTTTAAGTTTCTAACAAATATCCAATAAACAATGTGATCATAACAAGTGCACTAAAGAAGACATGTTACATATTAAAGATGTTTATTGTTTGAGTTTGAGGTAACATTTTCTTTCGTCACTCAGAAGTGGGGATTATCCCAGCATGTATCCAAATATAGTGGTGAACCACAGGCTGCCAAGACTATGGCTATACATACAGGAAACCAATTTCAGTGGACCAGAGTACATGTAAAAACTTCATCCACAAAGGTGGAATGTACAGGAACTAGTGTGGATGTTGTTCTTGCATTTTTCTTAGATTTGGAACAGATATCTACTATGTACTATCAATTAGCTTGAGCACTTTAGAGAGAAAATATCAGAATGCTAAATAACAATTGTGTTGTAATATAAGAGGGAGAGAGACAGCACTATTAGGGAACCATTTCAACAAAATGACTGGAGAAATTTATAGTATGGACAGTTCAGTTTCACTGATACTAGCCTGGAGCAAGTCAGAAAATAACACAGCTTATCTAACATAGATGAAATGTGGGTGTAAATGATTTCATCACGGTGGGTGTCCCTCTGTCTGCTGTTTGCCTTCATTTGTACGGTGCCTATAGAAAGCATTCACTTCCATTAAAAGTATCCCTCTTTTCTAACTTTCCAACACTGAATCTAAGTCAATTCATTTAGACTTTTATTTAAGCAAGAATCTACAAACAGATTCTTTGATGTCAAAGGTAAAACACAGTCGTCCAAAGGAATTAAAAATACAAAGATCAATGCACCGTCCTGATGACAACATTGAGCCTGTGTAGAAATTTCTCAGTCAACCCTGCACATCTGCAATTTTCCCCCATTCTTCTTTGAAAAACAGCTGTTTTTCTCTGTCAGCTTGTAGAGCAACTAAGATTAACAGCGCTTTTTAAACTCCAACCACAAATGCCCAGATGGACTGAGGTCTGGGCTCTGACTTAGCCACTCCAGAACATTCACCTTTTGTCTTCAAACCATTTCTGCGTAGCTTTGGCTTTATGCTGTTTGTCATTGTCGTGCTGTTCTCTTGCAGACTGCATCAGGTTGTCCTCCACGTTTTCCCTACATTTTGCTGCATTCATTTCACCCTCTACCTTTACAAGCCTTCCAGGGCCTGTTGCCCTTGGGCTGACTGACGGAAGCGTGGCTGCCAATCCACGCCAAACGGCCCCTCCGACCACCACCAACATTCATACACCAGTGTGAGGAGCTGCACTGGAGGCAAGGTGGGTAAAGTGTCTTGCCCAAGGACACAACAGCACATGACTAGGACAGAGCGGGAACTGAACCTGAACCTTCGATCATCAGACGACCCGCTCTACCACCTGAGCCACAGCTGCCCGGGATGGTGTGTTCCTAATGATGTTCAGTGTTTGTTCTAGTCTTGTGGCCAAAAAGCTCAATTTTGATCTTATCGGACCGAAGATTTCTGCCTACTGCAGCGTTGAATAACACAATCTTTGTCAATAATAACATAAAAGAACTGAAAGATTGAAAATGTTTTTTTGTTTTTTTTTAAACTGAATGGTTTCATTAACCAGAGTGGAGACAAAATGCTGTGCAATTTTTTTTTTATTTAAATAAGCACATCTGACTAAAACAACAGAATCAACAGACCATGGAATGGCAAGGAACCAAATTTTATGCATCCTTCAGTGGTTTGTTCTCATCATGTTTCATCAAGACTTTATTCTAGAAGAAGATTATTTTCAAATCAAAGCAGTGGCACACACATGTTGACTTTTCAGCACTCACGGAACTACAGTATCAGTGTTTTAGCATGTTCAAGTGGACTTGCAACACGTCACATGTTATTGTGTTGTGAGATGTTTCCCCACATTCTCGGTGAGCATGATGGAAACATCGTACACATTTTTACTTATTGTGCATTATTAACGTAGTGCAGATTATTTTCCTCAGCAGTGAAATGGTTACAACAGAACACATGTTCAAGTACAAAAATGTTTGCTGACATTCTCTGGATTCCTTTGTGTTCAGTCATGCTGTGTGCAGATGCATTTTTAAAATCTGCATAAATCACAACACAATTAAACCTTTCACTATACAGAAATAGTTGCATGGAAAACTACAGTATTTATACACACAATATCACAGTGACACTTCTACAGTGGTTACAGGATTAGTTGTTTCACCTGATGTCAGCTGGCTGGAGTGCAATTTTACATCATTAGTTACCATGCCAACACCAAACAGGGCTTTGATGGCCTTCCAGACATCGACTGCCCTTTGCCTGAATATAACCTGACCGATGCCCAGGTTGACTGTGGTGCCTGATATATACAGCGAGGTGGCCGTGATGAAAATCCAAGCGCTGAAGTAAAAGTGTGATGAGAACATCCAAGTGAACGAATCAATAAGATAGAAGGAGTCATAGAGGAGGTAAAGCACGCCTTGTAAGATGCCAGTGATGGTGACTCTCCTCTGACTTTGGATCCTTGGAGAGGTGAATTTGCTGCTACTCTGTGCCATGCTCTTCATGTGTCTGTGCAGGTAACAGGCCGTGGAGAAGCTAGAAACTATCATAACACACAAACAGAAAATGATATACAATCTGAGGATGATGAAATTCACAATTCTGGTCACACGCAGTTCATCACTGAGATATCCAGTCCATGTATCATTGATAAAAGTGGGAGTTTGCAGAACTGAAGTTAGAAAGTCAACAGTGCCGTTGAACAACAACAGTATGGTATCCACAGCCAATGCCACGTAGATGACAGACCTGATGTTCTTCTTCATCCAGATCCAAAGAGATCGCTGTGCAGGGACAATCTGGATGTAGTAGTAGAAGTTGAGCCAAGCATAACACGTCATGCTGTTGTGTGCATAGTACTGCACAATCATCCACAATACAAGAAACGCTTCGAACCTTGTCTGTTCATGTAACACAAAATACAATGCAATTAAGGAAGTGCAATAAACAACAGAACACCAGACAAGTAATCCAAGTAGTGTCAGTAAAGGTTGCTTGAGTCTCTGTCTGCTGAAAATCAAACAATATATGTAGAAGATGTTTGCAATGATGTTCAGGAAGACGAGAGGACCGTTGATCAGCAGGATGGCCTCATCACTCATGGAAATGAACTTGGGTGCCATTGGTGATGTAGAGAAGAGCAAATATTCCAAGGTAGCTGTCTCTCTGTGTGTGGTCAGGTCTCCTTCAGACAAGCCTTATAAGAGAAAGCCAACGCAAATGGACCAGAATACTCAATGTCATTATGGAAACAACCTTGAGGAGCGTACAGGAAAGATGATCTTTGTAGGATTACCTGTCAGTATGTGTAGTATACATGTAGAAGGACTGAACACTACGTTACTACAATAGAAACATGCTTTCATCTGGACCCTGAAACATAACCAGCACAAACAACGGCACAATTTACATTTTCATCAGCATGACAGAATTTTATTCCAATTCACAGACCCCAAAGAAATTCATTGACATGTACTGGACTCAAGGCATTCATTTACATATTCCATTATCTGGACATGCAACATTGAGATATTTTCCCTGTGCCCAAATCAGAATTCAAGTTCAGATTTTTGTGTACAGACTGTGACATAGACAGAAACAAAGAATATGTTGGAGACATTAAGATAATTACCATCATGACATTTTTCAGCCAAACATGAAATTGTTGGTTTCTTAGCTTCTATTCTGCTCTGTAGTCAATCAGATTTTCATGTTTTTTCTTTTTCTTTTAACTATCACTACATGTGGATCCAAGACTTGTTCATACATCAAATCATTTGAGAATTCTTTAAATTTCTAACAAATATCCAATAAACAATGTGATCATAACAAGTGCACTAAAGAAGACATGTTACATATTAAAGACATTTATTGTTTGAGTTTTAGGTAAAATTTTCTTTGGTAACTCAGTAGTGGGGATTATCCCAGCATATATCCAAATATGGTGGTCACAGGTTACCCAGACTATGGCTATACATAAGGGAAACCAACTTCAGTGGACCAGAGTACATGTAAAAACTTCATCCACAAAGGAGAAATGTACACACGGAGAGTCCTTGCCTTTGCAGAAATTAATGCAGCTATTTTTCTTTAATTTTTATTTTTGGAACAGATATTCACTATGTTGTATCAATTAGCTTGAGTACTTTAGAGAGAGAAAACAGAATGCTAAATAACAATTGTGTTGTAACATAAGAAGCACTTTTTAAAGTCCAGAACATTCACCTTTTGTCTTCAAACCATTTCTGTGTTGCATTGGCTTTATGCTGTGTGTCATTGGCTTGCTGTTCTCTTGCAGGTTGCATCAGGTTGTCCTCCACATTTTCCCAACACTTTGCTACATTCCTTTCATCCTCTACCTTTACAAGCCTTCCAGGGCCTGTTGTCCAAAATCATCCCCAAATCATGATGCTGCCACCACACATGCTTCATGATGGGGATGGTGCGTTTCTAATGATGTGCAGTGTTTGTTTTAGTCGTGTGGCCAAAAATCTCAACTTTGGTCTCATTGAACCAAAGAACCTTCTTCTATTTGACTTCAGATTCTGTCACATGCTTTCTGGTGAACTCTAGATTTAATATTTTTTTTCAAGTGGCTTCCTTATTGTCACTCTCCTTTAAAGCTTTGACTGGTGAAGAACAAGCAACAATTGTTGTATGCACAGTGTCTCCCCTCACAGGCCTCTGAAGCTTCTTGGTGGCCTCATCTTTTGTCTTTATGGTGTAATTATAGCCAGAAGTACTGATTCACCAGTGACTGGACCTTCCAGATACAGGTGTCTTTATTCTAGTCATGGAAAAAATTATTAGACCACCCTTGTTTTCTTCAGTTTACAGTCTGTTTTAGTCACATGATACACACAGGAGTTAATACTGATTTATAACCATTGTTTCTGATGACTGCAGCCATGCATCTTGGCATGCTCTCCACCAGCTTCTGACATTGTTCTGCTGTCACAGCAGCCCATTCCTGTTGCAAAAATTCAAACAAATTTGCTTTGTTTTTGGGCTTGTGGTTCTCCATTTTGCATTTGATGATTTTCCACAGGTTTTCAATTGGATTTAGATCATGGTTCCAATGTTCTGGTTCTCCATCCAGCCTTTAATTGACCTTGCCGTGTGGCAAGGGGCATTGCCTTGTTGGAAAATCCAGTCATTGGAGGCAGGAAAGAGTTTTCCAGCTGATGGAAGAAGACTGTTTTCAAGAGTAGCCCTGTACATGACCTGGTTCATTCACCCTTCACACAATTGCATTTGCCCTGTTCCACCCAGACTAAAACAGCGGCAGATCGTCACTGATCCACCCCCATGTTTTACTGTAGGGGCAAGACAGTCTGGTTTGTAGGCTTCTCCAGGCTTCCTCCTAACCAGAAAGCTGGCTGGAGTGGGCATCATCTGAAAATTGGATTCATCAATGAAGAGAACCTTATCCCAAACATCAACAGTCCAATCCTTGTGATCTTCAGCAAAGAGTAACCGAGCTTTCCTCTGCCTTTCATTGATGAAGGGCTTCTTCCTGCCCTGTGTGACTTCAGACCGGCTTCAAGAAGTCGGTTTCCAACTGTCCTTGCTGAACAAGTCACATTTCTCCACAGTGTTCACTCATTTTTAAGGTCCCTGGAGGTCTGAGGACGATTCCTGACACAGGAACGGATGAGTGACAGTCGTGGGGTAGAAAACAATACCGCAAAAGCTTAGAAAGATTTTAAATGTTTTTTTCTTTAAAAACTCAAAGACTGCATCAACCAGAGTGGAGACAAAATGCTGTGCAATTTTTTTTTAATTTAAATAAGCGCATCTGACTAAAACGCCAGAATGAACAGACCACATAAACACAAAGAGAGAAAACACTCATAAAAATAAGAATCCATGACAGAAGTAGTTAATTATGATACATCTTTACATTCAAACAGTTATGATCCTTCTGGTATACAGATAATTATTCCTCACACACACATCACAAATGGCAACATATAAGAAACACACACACACAAACTTGCTCTCCCTCTCTCTCACACACACAAATGTAGACACACATGCACTTGAAGCCACAGGTTCATCCCTCTAAAGTCTGTCAGTGTGTAACTATGAGATGTCCATTATGCTACATGTCAACAACTTGGCCATACATGGAATAAATAAACACTGGCATTTGATTTAAAAAGTCATTCCTCAGTTTCTATGGGCACCGAACCAAATTTGGGCATCCTTCACTGGTTTGTTATCATCATGTTCCATCAAGACTTCATTCTCTAAGATTATTTTCAAATCACAGCAGTGGCACACACATATTCATATTTCAGCACTCAAGGAACTACAGTATCAGTGTTTTTGCATGTTCTAGTCGATTTGCAACATGTCACATTTCTTCGTTGTGAGATGTTTCCCCACATTCTCAGTGAGCATGATGGGAACATCATACACGCTTTTACTCATTGTGCATGAATGTAGTGCAGATTATTTTCCTCTGCAGTGCATTTACCTGGCAGCAAGAGAGGCAGAAATGATGCTTACTGCTGTGGATCACTGACACTGAAACAAATGAGAATCAGTGGCTGCACGGAAAGCGACGTCAAGTGTATATGACTTGAAGGAAATGAGGTAAAACATGCAAAAACAACAAAATGGTTACAAAAGAACACATTTTACTTGCAAAAATGTGTACTTCCCCTATATGCACACACACATACACACACATTTACATATATAGTTTGCAGCCCTGAACGCAGGTAGTCAAATGGGTTTTCAGAAACAGTGCCGCTATTGCATAATGTCTATTAGCATTGTCACTGTGACAGAAAATCCTCATGACAAATCAATTGTGAGTAAAAAAGTTGCAAAGTTTTTAGGGGGTGTCTATGTGTGTGTGTGTGCGTGTTCAACGTGGGACACTCAGAAATAGTCTCTTCTCCGTGAATCGTCACTGATGAAAGAGGGGTTCCACTGGGCTGGGTAGATGCACGAGTGGCGAGATCCCGGCAGACCTGTGAACGGGTACAGGCCATTTCTCTCTAGGTCGGAGTTACGCAAAGCAGGCTGAGGGAAATTACACAGAGAGAGAAAGACATTTAAGTAGATGACGTCTTCAACAGTGGCAGTTGATAAAGTGATCTGTCAGCTGCATCGACACATAAAAACTTTCACATGAAAGTCAAATTTAGGAGAGGGAAATCTGTTTCCTTACAGAGTAGTAAATGTCCGTCATCTGTAGCAGGTTTTTCGTGCTGCCGTTCTCTTGCATTTCTATGGTCTCCCTGCCCCACTCCATGGATATCCGGTTATTTTTAGGGAAGTCTGCATACGGGGACATCTGCAGGTCGGCGCTCCTGAAGATAATCTTATTGATGTCATTTTTGTCTTTCCTGAAAGAACAGACAACAGTTTAATTTTTGCCAGAGATTCAAAGCATTTCCTACTGAAACTATCTCAAAAATGTGCCTTTTTTCTTATTATTTGTTTGAACTAATCTAACCATCCATCCATTATCTATGCATCACTTAATCCTTATTAGGATCGCCTATCCCAGCTGACTTAGGGTGAAGACAGGGGACACTCTGGACAGGTCACCTGTCTGTCACATGGTTACACTTAGAGACAAACAATCACTCTCACATTCACACCTACAGACAATTTAGAATCACCAATTAACCTCAGCATATTTTTGGACTGTGGGAGGAAGCCAGAGTACCCAGAGAAAACCCACACATGCTCAGGGAGAACATGCAAACTAAATGCAGAAAGATCCCAGGCCTAGGCAGGGACGTGAACCAGGGATATTCTGGCTGCAAGGTGACGGTGAGAACCACCGAGACACTGTGCAGCCATGAACTAATCTAGAAAATTAGAACTGCTTTACAATTTGGGATGCCGTGTTTCTAGTTTTTAAATTAATTATTTGAAGAAAAAAAACAGTAGAGCAAGGCCCACTTGTGTACAAATATTTAAAAGTATTTTATGCTGTGTTTTATCTAATAATCCGAATTAAACAACAAATCAATTAGAAATCTTACTTGCAGCAGGTGACGATGAGAGCGATGACCAGAATGAGGAGCAGGGCGCCCCCCGCAGGTGACACCACGACTGCAATCAGTTTGTAAACTGCAACAGCAAATAACAGCTCATTAAATACACTGACAGGAACACATAAAAACTTTCTTCAGAGACAGTGATAGTAACTTCTACTGAACAATGAACAACATCAAGCTATTAGACTACTTACAGTTTCCACAATTGAATCCTCCAAACCCAAACATGCACCTGAAAAGCAGAAACGGAAGCTGCAGTTGACCGAAACCATTCAATACAACTGAATAGATATTACAGGAAACATGAAAGATAGTTGAACTTACGGGACACAGGTGCCATTTTCCAGCTTGTAGCCGTCTCCACATTCTGAAAGATTGTGTTTAGAGAGTTGGAATTACACACACTTCAGCATAAAAAGGCATGTTTTTAAGCAAAAGCAAATGATTATGTGGTCATCATTCTCCAGTTTTTGGGTGTGACGTAAATGAAAAAGAGCTTACCTAAGCAGGACAAATCATCAGGATTGTGTTTGTAGTATCCAGGAAGACACTGGCAGTAGGCTGTGCCACTGCTGTCTGTGCAGGTGGAGCGTTCAGTAACACACTGAGTCTTCTGAGCCACACAGAGACTCTCCACTAGAACACACAGCAGGCAGAATTAATCACAACACATTACAATCTAAATATGACTTAGACATTAGAAAATTACAGTTTACTTCTACTATTTTAATCACATTATTGCTATGTATGCGAAGTTATAGTGCTTGTATGATATATTTTGATGTTTAAAGTTCCTCTCCAGTCATTCATTAAACCCCTAAACTTAAAAGAACTACTGACCAGAAGAATAAACTACTATATGAAACAACTACCTATCTTTTTTTCTTGAAACATCATTAGTTATGTAATTAATATCAGTTAAATAAAGATTATTATTATTTCAGGAAAGTTACATTTACCATCATTTGATTCTGGTGTCAAGTAGCTTTCAGTAATTTCAAGTCAACTTTATTTAGATTATATTTTCATGTCCCATAATTTTAGTAATGCCAAATCTGGCCAATCTTGATGTCCTTGCTATTGTTGCTTAAACAAACAACACATTTATGTTTTTTCTTCACACTTACATTACGCCCCGATCATCCTCTACCTGCATGCCAATCAGATGCATGACACCCTATTTTAGTCCTAAATTGTAAGATAGAACATAAAGATGTAACTTGACAGTCATGAAACATTTTAACATGAAATTATGTTTGGTATTTTTGACAATCTTTATTTAGAAAGAGTGGTATTTAGGGTCGTCGACAGAGTACATGAAGATATCTGTGTCTTTCTCCTTCAAAATGACTGACAGAGTGTGATACTTTAAAATAGTTCACTGTATGAAAAAAGTATAGGTGATCTTGGGTGTTTTTCATGAAGTTGTTGAAGTTTTTAAGCAATAACTGAGTAACATTTTCTCAAATACATCATGAGACAGTCCTAGGTATAATTATTTACGACTACACTGTGCCCTCTAGTGGCCAGTAGCTAATATGTCCACAATTACTCTTGAAAGCCTCCAAGCTCACACAAGCTCCAGCTGGAGATGGTACAAAATCTGTTCAAACCCAGTTGAGCGTGACTGTGTTCACTTCAGTTTCTGTTTATTGTACTTACCATGGTACGTGAGCTGGTGGTGCAGGACCATCCGGCAGTGGGCCAACGAGGAGCTGCAGTTGCTGAGAGACATCTGGATGCTGTTGTAGACCTCAGCAGTCGTCACGTCGGTGGAGATGGAAAACATGTTGACAGCCAAGATACGAACCCCGTCCTCCTCTCTGTGGGGAGGAGATCAGAGGTTAGTATAGAGCACTGTTTGGTGTTTTAAGTGAGAGGGAAACATATTGGAATCCTCCTCACACTTGCTGCTTTGGACAAGAGATACATTCCAGTAAGTTAGTTGTTTCAGTTTCTGGACAAATGGCCGAACTAGCGCAAAGAAAACTCCTAAAACAAGTCAAACCTCCATTATGAACTACAGTTAGTCCCACTTTGCAGAAACAGTAAAGTGTAGTGATGAGAAGAACTCACTTCTTACTCAGCGTTGAGCGACTGTAACCTCGAAGGACTGACAATGACATGTTGAGCTGCAACAAAGACAAAGACAGGATGTAACACACAGAAACCCAGCGGAGGCTTTCTTAGAAAAGAGCAGAGAGGATGCAGTGGTGCCTCTCACCAGCTGAAGGATCTCTCTCTGGATCTCATGCATGGTTGTGCTCTTGAGGATGGCAGGGTCATGTGGCAGTCTGTTAACGCTGAAAGTTCCCAGAAATGTCTTCGCTATAGAAGGTAAAAAAAAAATTTAAAAAATTCTGTGAGTTAGTGAAAATATGGAGTTTGAGAAAATAAACTTGGACCAGAGAAACAATAATTAGAATACACTTGTATGTGGTATTACCTCTGGTGCATGTGCGTCCATCTTCAAGGTCAAAGCCGAGCGGACATTCACAGCTGAAGGAGCCTCGTGTGTTCACACATTTGGAGCCAGCGGGGCAAGGGTCCTGCTCACACTCATCCACATCTGAACACACAGTACATCCAAGAGTTATAATATTACACTTCCATTACAGTCTGCGTAAAGGAAATTCAGACATTTATTTTGAAACACATGACCCACGTCAGAAAATACTTGCTATAAACACATGAAAAAACTGAACTATGTGGTACTGAATGGTGAAGTTGTTTGCAGTGATTCTCCTGCTTGATCACAAGCTACTACACTTATTACAGGAAGTGGAATACAGTTTGCTAGCTCACTATGCCTTTGTTCAGCAAATCAGTCTTTCAGGGTTAACGGGATTTGCAGAACAGTTTGGCTACCTTGTTTGAATTTCCTAAAACGATGAGATGAAGAAGAGTTGGACTAATATTGTGAATAACTGCAGTGATGGAGGGCTGAGGATCATCTCTAACACTTGATTTCACCGGTATCTTCATTTACATCAACTTCACTTAGTTCACAGCTGAGAACATCGGCAGTGTGCGTTTATGATTTCACATCAATCTTGCTGGTTCCATTAACCCTCCTGTTATCTTCATTTATGGGCACCAAAAAATATTGTTTCCTTGTCTGAAAAAAATACAAAAATTCTGCAAAAAAATTCCACAATTTTCTGAAAATTTGCAAAACCTTCAGGAAGAAAATTCCAATAATTCCTTAAAAGTTTCCATTAAAAGTTTTATTTAAAAAAAAAAATCCCCCAAATTTGGCAAGAATATTCCTGTAAATATTTTTTAAAAATGAGAAAATCTTCCAAAAAAATCCTAAAAATATCTAAAATGATTACATATATATCAGTAAAACTTCTAATATTTTCTTGAAGAACATTCACATAAAAATCAACCAAATCCAGTGAAATTCGCTGGATTTTGGTTGATTTTTTTGTGAATGTTTTTAAGAAACATTTTTAACATTTCTTTTTTTCCACCAAAAAATGCTGAAAGATTTCCCAAAAATGTTGAAAATATGGACATCAGAAGTTTCACTGTGAAAATATATATTTTTTTCACATTTTCAAACTTTAAAACGGGTCAATCTGACCCGCAGGACGACACGAGGGTTAAAACAAACTCAGGACCATTTACATAGTTAGTGCAGTTCATTTAAGAGAGGGTAAAAGCTGTCATCAGCACCTTCAGAATACCGCTGATTTTTAATTATCTTAAAAGTAATTTATTTCAATTCAGCTGAGTGGTTAATAACATACCTTTCTCTTATGTGACAAACTCAGACAACAGATTGATTCCTGCTTCAGTGACTTTAAAAGACACTTCACTAACTCTCTAAACCTCAGTCACATCTCAACCTTCAGCACTTTTATTCTCATAATGAAAAACTTATTTGATTCTGAAATACTTTGAATGTTTCATTTGTTGTGTGTGCCGAAACACAAAACCTGAGGTAGCATGCTGGGTTGGGATTGTTGTTATACTGTTATACTACTAGGAAGAAGAAAGCAGAGAATCTCACCCTGGTTGCAGGTCGTTCCTGTCCACGCCTGCTGACACTGACAGGTGAACTGATGCCTTTTATAGCTGACACACATCCCTCCATTCATACAAGGGTTTGTCACACAGGGGTTTCCTGATGTTTAGAGAGGAGAGAAAATGTTTGAACATAAAATAGAGAAAACAACCCTTAAAAACATGAGTATCAGTGTGGTTTCACAGTGACACTTTTCATGTAGCACACCTGGTCTAATCTCAGTATTTTTCCGTTCTTGTGTTTTGGGTTTTTTTTGCATCAGACTGTACTGATACAATAGAGTAGAAATATCACTGCGGTAAAATCAGCCCCGGATTCTTCCATTTTAAGCTGCACATTAGAGCCATTTCACACAAGTGCACCACTTGAAAATTCATCCTCAACTAGGTTCTTCAGACCAGACAGAACAAATGTGGGGTAATTTGAATAAACTCACTTTGCCATCCATCAATAGACATCGATGTTTGCTTTTTTCATTACTATGGCACTTACTGACACTTAGGATGAGTATTGTCCTTAAACATATGCACCAAAAACTGAAGACTCCTAATATAAAATAAATTTAATACAAAAACTTAAACTCTTAACTTAATTCATTTAAATTAACTTAACCCTGTAAAATCCACTGTTGCAAAAATGCAACAGCAGTTTTATTCTTCTAATTATATGCAAACATATATCATTTTTGCTTGTTTTTTGCTCTTTTTTTCTATGTTTGGCTTCATATATATATATATGTATTAGTTATATTAGTTTTTTGGCTCATTTTTTCTATATTTGGGTCTTACAGGGTTAAAACCTTAATTTTAACTTGTGCTTTAAAGTTTGGTTCATTCTTGGTTACTGTAGCATACACTATGTGATACATCAACTAAAGCTAACCCTCCCTCCATCTCCAGTCAATTTCTTCAGATTATCTGTTTATTTTTAATGCTTTGAGATAACTGTAATCCATTATAATATGAAGCAATTTCATATGAATATTATGTCATAATTGCTAATAGCCTAATGAATGAAAGAAAGCATAAACCTAAACAACCAAAAGAGCAACAGAACGCAGTTGTAGTCTCAAATCTACAGGTCAGAGATTGCTATCTAAAGTAAAACTACTCACTTGGTGGTGGTGGTACGTTAGTGGGTTGGACATCAGTGGGGGATGTTGTCACTACCAGCACTGTGGTTTCTCCGTCTGTCTGTTTCCTAGTTGTCTGCAGAGCCTCTGTACTCTTGGTTGGGTTAGTGTGGGTGTAGCTGGTGGTGACGTACTGGCTGTGAGATGTTGTGGTTCTCTGAGTTCCTGTGCTTGTTTCAGTGCGCAGGGTGGTGACTTTGGCAGGTGTAGGTGCAGTCGAAGGCCCCTGGGTTTGGCTGGGTGAGACATGGTGAGTTGGGTGAGGTTCAGAGGTGTGCAGGACCAGGGTGGCGGCCGTGGTGGAAGGAGCAGTGTACGGGATGGTGGCCTCAGTAGGAGACTGTGGAGTAGAGCTGCTAGACGAGCTACTCAGCCATGACGATGAGGTTGCAGGCAGAGCAGAGGTGATGGTGGCCATGGTGGTGGTGGTGGTGATAGTAGTGGTGGTGGTGGTGGTGAAGGCAGAGGCTTTGAAAGTGTCTTCCTCTGTTGTCTGTGATCTGTTAAAGAGAAAATAAATCAATCAAATCTCTTATAGACTCCTCACAAAAGCAGAAAAGAACATATTAAAATACCTTTGGATTGATGTGACAATTTAATCAGTTAAGATACAACAGTAAAGGTTAGTGTCAGCAGTGAGCACCAGAATCACAAATGTTAGCTGATCAATCTTCCAGAAACTTGTTGCATTCTTTAAAGTCACACACTGTTCGGCAAAGGGAGAGATGAGTAAATATGGAAGCAACGATTGAGAAAACAAGTTTTCAGAATGGATGGCATTAACCATAATATAAAGATACAGAACATGCATACTGCCCAAAAAAAAGCAAATACAGTGGTCCCTCGTCTATCGCGGGGGTTACATTTCTGACCCCTCTGCGATAGACGAAAATCCGCAAAGTAGCGACCATATTTATTTTATTATTGATATATACTTTAAGGCTTTATAAACCCTCCCCACACACTGTATAACATTGCAGAGCAACACTATGAGCAGCGACCAGATATCGCTGTGAAATGGACAAGGCCAGATACTGAATGCTGCTATAGATGGGAAACGGAGGAGACTGATGCTACGGTCGCTGAGCCAATCAGCACCCAGCGCTGTATGTTATGCATTTTATTTCAATTAAATATTCTTTTAATATTTCTTAATTTTTTTATTATTTTTTTTAAACATTGTTTTCCATTTTTTAGGCTAGAAAATGCTTATTTTGCCACAAAAATAATCAAAATAATGTAGCGATCGCAGAGCCGGTCACTATGACTGAACTGTTGTGCTGCAGTGCACCATGGGAGTTTGGAGTGTTGGGAGTTTAAATCTTATTATTGTGGTTTATGTTTCAGTGTTACTAGTGTTTGTGTTTTATTGTGTTTTTGTGGTTTAGTCAGCCTAGTTAGTTTGCTTAAGTGCTATGTTGTCAGGACTGTGAGTGTGAAGTCTGGTGTGCTTGATGACTTCCTGCCACATTTGCTGTGAGGGTGCTTTCTGTGTGTCAAAATAAAAGCATCTGCCAGTTGCAGAGTGCATAAAAGGCAGATGTTCTTACTCCAGCAGTGTTCTTCGACGCAGCTCACCAGAATAATAAGTACATAAAAATACCTATATACTGCAAAATCCCGCGATGTCGTAAAAAATCTGTGATACAGTGAGATTGTGAAAAGTGAACTGCGATATGGCGAGGCACCGCTGTACCACACACTGCCTTTCAATAGGAATCAGTCATGTAGTCATGAATGATCTGCTGCTTATTGTTTTATGCTGCTTTTATTGTATTATTTATTGCATCCTGTATTTTGTCTGTATATTCTTGTTGATTTTGATGTGTATTTGTTATGTAGTTTGTGTTTTGCACTGTTCCTCATATATGTGTTATTGAGTTCCATGTATTTTACAGGCCCGACCAAAAGTCACATCAAATGAGCTTCGGCTATAAGCGCTGTGGTGTGTTGCATCGATTTATGCTGCATACTTGTTCCTATACAACTTAATATAAAAAAAAAAAAAAACTTTGTGGAATCAATGGAGGAAAACAGCCTTAGATCATTGGGATTAAATCCTTAAAGGTTCCTCTGTTGGTTATGGTCTCCATCAGCCTTCAACCTTTCAGATTTTCAAATAATTATAATAAAAACATTTCTAATTTAGTATATTTAAATATGGGTATATGTAAATAAATAATATATCTCTAATTATGTTTTGTGGTTGTTACAAACTTGCAGGTGGAAAATTAAAGTTGTTCAGATCTGAAGACCTTTACTTCTTCCATTCCTCAAGCCCTCCCAGTAGTTAGCATCCCAACTTTATGAGCCAGTAAGTATTCAACCCAGGCAGCATGTTCTTCCTGAAGGGGTCACAAACAGCAGCAGCTCATTGGTTTTCAGATCAAAACAGCCTGTTTACAACAGCCCTAAAAGCAAGGGTTATACAGTCATGGAGCAATGAGCCATCTGTGCAGTAGTTTGAGCCGGAACACTGAGAGATACCCTGTGGAGACGTGTGAAACTTTGATTAATTTGCTGAAAAGGGAAACTCTATGAAACCTTTAAAAGCAGCTTAACCACACCAACATCAGAAGCTGAGATATCATCAAAGTTCAGCCAAATGAATATTTTTCAGTCAGATGAAAGAAAGCACATTTAGCTTTATCTTTTGCTAAGGCTGGCATTGGTTATCTCTCCAGTAGCTTTGTAGGGCAGTTTAGAGCAGGACGTATTTGTCAAATTACTGCTTTCTCATTTAAAAAAAAAAAAAAACATCTGATTGACAAACCTGTTGCTACATGTGTGGACTAACCAAATATGTTACCTTTAGCTATTGTCCTATTATCAATTTAATTATCAATTAGGCAAAACACTTAATAAACAATAAAACATACCTTTCTGTAACAGTGACAGGTGTGGTGGTGAGGAAGACCTCAGTAACCAGCACTGGCCTCTGTGTCAGAGGGTCGTCCATTTCAGATGTACTACTACTGACAGTAGAGGGCACTGCAGTCAGACCCAAGCCCACACTCCCATCTCTGGTCTGGGTTGAAAACCCCTCGGTGCCCTCCTGGTTCTGAGCGCTGGAGCTTTGGGCTCCAGTAGAAGACTCTGTGGAAGTTCCAACACTGGAGTCGGACCCCTGGTCTGTCCCTGAGACGTTGGTAGGACCTCCTGCAGGTGAGGTGAAAGGAGGCGTGGAGGAAACCGAAACTTCAGA
Organism: Amphiprion ocellaris; assembly: GCF_022539595.1. Classification (NCBI taxonomy): domain Eukaryota; kingdom Metazoa; phylum Chordata; class Actinopteri; family Pomacentridae; genus Amphiprion; species Amphiprion ocellaris. The sequence continues at coordinate 13,400,647 of NC_072776.1, forward strand.
CCGGTCAGTGCTGGGCTCTGTCACCCTGAGAGGAGGTGTCGAGTCAGAGGTCTGCTCTGATGCTGACGTCTGTCCATGCTGGCTGGAACTGGGGTGTGAAGTTAAACTCTGGGTTCCTCTGGAACCTGCAGGGCTCCCAGTCTCTGAATAGACCCCACTGAAGGAGTCGGTCCTGTGCTCGTCTGTAGTTTCCCTTCCATCTGTTCTTGTGGACGGGGCACTATGGGTATAGACCTCAGTCTGTGCATGCCTGGGAGGAATAACCCACGTGGAGGGAGGCTGATGGGAGTTTGAGTCTTCAGTAAAGGCAGACGTGCTGCTGTTGCTGGAGGAGGAGGTGACAGACAGTAGGGTCCTCTCTCCAGCTCGGCTGATGGTGGTGGTGTAGGTGCTGTCAGTGAGGACGGCTGTCTGCGACACTAAAGCTGTAGCATCACCAAGTCTGAGGGTGGTGTCTGCGCTGTCCTGCGGCATGCTGGCATCATCTGTAAACATCCAGGACCTGGCCTCCCAGGACACAGCACGAGAGATGCCTGGCATCTGGTCTGTGTTAGTAAAATCTTTCCAGTCCCTGCTGCTACTGCTGCTGCTACTGCTGCTGCTGCTGCTGCTGCTGCTGCTGCTGCTGCTGCTGGTGCTGCTGCTGCTGGTCCTGCTGGTGCTGCTGGTGCTGCTGCTACTGCTGCTACTGCTGCTGCTGCTGGTGCTGCTGCTGCTGCCATCAGTGGGGGTTACAAGGGTGGAGGCGAGTGGCTCAGTAGACAGACTTATGGCCTCTGGAGTCCTGCTGCTTGTTTCTGCGGAGGTTTGTGTCTGCTCGGTGTCTATGGATACAGAACAAAATAAAAGTATTATTAAATACTCACTTTAAAACAGATGTCATCTTAGTTTCACAATAAGTGTGTTGCAATGACGAGTTAAGTAGGCGGGTAAAACTGATTAAAAACTTATGGGGCAAAATGCCAAAAACGCTGGTTTCACATCGATTTGGAATCACACTGATGGGCTAATTGGACTATTTTCTAGCACTCCATAAAAATATATATTAAACACTGCTGATATTGATTTTCAAACAAGTAGTTAATAGTAACAGTAATAAAGTAACAGCCTTTCCAGTCAGTCATCAAGTACTAATGCTGAACGCTCATTAGTCCCGGTCACTTAAGTGTATTGTTTTTTGTTGAATATTTCATGTACATTTTATATTTCTTTATTGCATGTGAACTCTGAACTTTTGGTAAGCATTTTTTTTTACCCATGTCCTTAATCACTAGGTTGACATGCCATTATTTAAACAAAAATCATGATTTTTCTCTTTTGATTTCTCAGCTTGCTTTGAATTATAAATTGCCTATATGCTGTACACAGTGCTTTATGTCCATGACAGCTGTGGCCACCAGAGGGTGCTCAGCAGGTTGCATCTGGTCCATGCAGTCTGCAGAAAGTGGCGAGATGCTGTCAGAATGTTGCTTCCTGCAAAGGCAACGATTTTGGGTGGAGAACAACTGGCAGTCAGCTTGTCTACTTTAACAATGGCTTGAAGTCCTAAATATGGTGGTGACTGTCTCTGTTGGGAATCAGCCATTTCCTTCCTAAAGCTGAGTGAGCACAAGGCCCTGGCAGAGCGCTGTCACTATGGATCTGGGTGTGTATTCACATTCAGAGTCTGTGGAGAGTGTTTTTTTTATTTAGTCTGATTTAAAATCAAAATCCCCAAATACTGGCAAAAGTGAAATGTCAAGAAAAGAATGCTATTGTAGAGGAGGCACTGTTGTTTCAGATATGTTTTTTTGTCATTTTGCCTGACAGTAGAGAAAAAACAGGAACCAAGTGAAGAGAGCAGCAAAGGTCTCCAGCTAGAATCATTGATGCAATGTTCCAGTTAAAAGACATGCATCTGAAATATAAGAAAAAACATCACTGCCAGATACTCTCAGCCAAATGTAAATTAAGTTTAATCATTTTCTGTGTGAACTTATTCTCTTCAAGCTGCATTCATTATTTTTGTTTGCTTAGGGGAAAATGAACAAACAGTGAACATAACACTGACAGACTGCATGTCAAGGCTGCAACTAATATTTATTGTCAATGTCGATGAATCTTTGGATTATTTTCTGGATTAACCGATTACTTGTTTGGTCTATAAAATGTCAGAATGTTTTTTTTGTAAAAGTTAACTACTGTTCCCAAACTCCAAGATGAGATCCTCAAATGTGTTGTTTTGGCCACAACCAAAAGATATTCAGTTTACCGTGACAGAGGAAGAAAGAAACCAGAAAATATTCAAATAACTGCTGTGGCTCTAATATCAAACGTCCTAGCATGCAGATGCCTATTTACACACACACAGCAGATACAGGACATTATCACTCCGCCAAGGAATGTGGTGGAGTTATGTGACGATCGACATACACTTGTCCGTCCGTTATTCCGTCTGTGCACAACATTACTCAAAAATGGACTTACGGATTTGGATGAAATTTTCTGGGAAGGTCAGAAATGACACAAGGACCACCTCATTAGATTTTGAAAGTGATGCGGCTTATAGTCCGGATATACAGATTTGTTACAGATTTCTGTATCATTGCAAGATAGCGCAGTGTTTCCTCTAGGATTTTTTTCAGCAGCGGTGACAGGCTCTCCGGGGAGCCGTGGCGGTGTAAGCAAATAACACTTGACTGCAAATTTTACTTGTACAACCTATTTACTGAATGGCCAGTTGGAAATAGCTTTTTAAAGAATGAATGTAAAAATACAAAAAAAGTAAATAAAATATTTGAACAAGCTCATCTTAAAGCTTAAAGTGCAGTCAGCAGGTACATCATGGCATGCAGATATTAGCGTAGTGCTATCAATTAGTTTACTCATGTTAGCGACACTGAGTTGGCGTCGGGCCCAATGAACTGAAGCTACCGATATGTTACATAATGTTAGCTGGCCATCAATATTTTGTGAATGTCTATTTAACTTGTAAAATGTAGTATGACTTATCTTAAGCTAGTAACTTTTCTCCGGTAAGTCGCTGCCCTATTTTCCAAAACGACACTCCTCTGACTCTCTGACCTCCTGCCTGGGTGCTTGACATGACGTCACTTTCAAGGCCACACTCCTGCAAGCAATTAATGGCGTATTAACCCGACATATCAAAGAGTAGAGACTGAGCAAGATAGTTATCTGTAGTTTACGTTGGTCCTCACAAGTACCTAACACAGTGCAAAACTCTGCTGTGAAGGTGGAGACATGCGGCGGTGGTGTATTTGCAACAATTAATCTAAAAAAATTTTTTTCAAAAAAGAAATAAATAAATTTGAAGGAGCGGCAGCTAGGATTTAGGAATGGCGGCCCACCACTCCTAAATGAATGTAGATGAAACACTGTAGCAGCACAGCGTCACTGTAACTATGACAACAACTGAACACTACGTCAGCTGCCTGCTGATGATCACATGATTGGGATCCTACTACAAATCGACCATTGCGGACTTATCAGGACTTATCCATCCGAAATGTCCCATCGATTCCCGCCACACGCTACATATTTAGCTCACGCAACTTGGCATCTGTACATAATGTACACATGCATAACACAAACCTATGCTCAGCGCAAGTTCATTTTGTCTGTGGGTACATCTATATTAAATGGCCACATTCTATGTTGCTGTGATTTCTGATCATCAATAACTAATAAACAAATGCTGCATTTCTAACAATGCCATATGGGGGAATGGACAGCCTTGGCGGAGTACTGTGTCCTCTGAGTGCTTTTCTTGTCTTTCATTTGGAATTCTATTTCTTGACACTGGACTAAAATTAGTTCATTATTTCCTCACCTTTTTGCTGTTTTGTTCTACACCAAGTGTTTAGTAAAAATTCTGACTGCTAAGTGCTTAACTAGATTTACATGTTAGTCCCTAACTTTGTGTGGCCGCTGTTTGGCGCTAACCTGAATAAAACTGCCATTTTAGGGAGCATTTACTCAATGTGCAGGTGTTCTTTTTTCTCTGTTTTTGTTAACAGGAACTACAGAGTTGTGTGAGCAGCTTTAAATTACATAATTAGCAGCCCACAGATTGAATAGAGGTCTTAAGGTATCAAGAGCACTTAAGCACAAATCAGATGGCATTGTGTTGGTGTGTGAGGTCCTCCTCTGACCCTGACGTCTTTCACTGCCCATCTCTGCTGCTGTGCTGTCTGACAGCCTCTCATCTGGCTGATCTCCAGGACAACAGCACTCTGAGGAAGAGCGTCAGTGCCACCAGCAGCCACCGTCCAAAACCGATGGAAGGGAGAGTTCAACTGCAGAACAGCCCGTCCACAGGGAGTCTATGCAGAAGAGAACCGGGCCACCAGACTCTATTTTTCTGTCTCGCTTCCTCTGCATGTGTATCTCTCATTATTTCATTTTCTCTCTCTCTAGATCCAGTCTGGGCAACAAATCTCAGAATGGAACGTGGAGCTGGCAACAAGTGTAGGACACTCCCAGGTCCTCTGCTGATTATCTCCCAACTGCTAACACAGTTGTCAGTGTCATCCTTTAACATCTGTTATACTTCAGGAACTCTGTGGCTCGCATGTTAATTCTAGCAAAGATGCGAGGAGTGTTTTTAGCATATTAATGAGCTGAAGCGAAACTGTAGCAGCATTGGGAATAAAGTAGCTGATGTTCACTGTTGCCAGGGAGTTTTGCTGCGGTCATTCACATAACATCTATGACATTCACAATTCATTTTGTGGGTTAGTCACCAGATGAGTGTGATCTGAAAGGTTGGCTTTGGACAGAAGAGGTGATTCAGAGTGAAATCTGGCTCAGTCTTTCCCTAGCAGCATCTGCATCTTTAAGCAAACCTCGAGGTGAGGACGTTTGTACTGTGAAACTATAGCGGGCATTCCCAGTTTGACTATATGAATCAAGAAGGCTCCATATTTAAATCGTCACTAAACAGAGCACCAAGAAAAGCACATCTTGCTGCCATGGAGACAAATGATTTTTTTAGTTAACCCTCGTGCCGTCCTGCGGATCAAAATTGACCTGTTTTAAAGTTTGAAAATGTGGGGAAAAAAATATATTTTCACAGTGAAACTTCTGATGTCCAGATTTTCAACATTTTTGGGAAATTTTTGAACATTTTTTGGTGGAAAAAAGAAATGTTAAAAATGTTTTTTAAGAACATTCACGAAAAAAATTTTTTGTGAATGTTCTTAAAGAGAATATTAGAAGTTTTACTGATATATATGTAATCATTTTAGATATTTTTAGGATTTTTTGGGAAGATTTTTACACATTTTTTGATAATATTTACAAGAATTTTCTTGCCAAATTTGGAAGATTTTTTAAAAATAAAACTTTCAAGGGAAACTTTTAAGGAATTATTGGAATTTTCTTCCTGAAGGTTTTGCAAATTTTCAGAAATTTGTGGAAATTTTTTGCTGAATTTTTGGATTTTTTTCAGACAAGGAAACAACATTTTTTGGTGCCCATAAATGAAGACAACAGGAGGGTTAATATCACAAAACTTTCATCACTTTAATCACTTACTTTCCCCCAGTAAGTTGCTTTACCCATGCTTGAGGATTTATGGTAGATTGATGGTAACCAACTTGCAATAGTTTATATCAATAATGTTACAGTCAGAATAATGGTGGGTTAACATGAGAGCAATTGCATTTTGTCACTTACAGGCTACAAAACAAACAGAAGTGTACAATTAGGCCCGACATCCCAGCCATTACTGAACATTTTATGGCATACTGTTTTGGTTTTATGCTTCCCAGTGGCTGCATTATACAGCTTAAAATCCCAAACTGTTTCCATGCATACCCTTACAAGTACAATCCCCTTTCTTCCCACTGGGCTACAGAAGTATTTTTGCTTCCAGTACAGCAGCACATCTAAACCCTTCCTTTGAGGGATAAAATTTCTGTCAGTCCTCCAAAAAAGGTATATAGCCGGTTAAAGCCCTTCTTCTAATGTTTTATCTTTAGCTGCTTTGAGCCAATACCACAGTGGTGGAATGTTCTGAGACGTGTTTCCCTAAAACTAAAGGCCATATGAGTGAGCGTAGCTTCTACCTCTTATAGTGTGATGGATGATATTTGGACTTGTACACAGGAAATTGGACCTGGAATCCCTTTCTCTCATCCAAAATTCTGGAGTTATGAATTGAAAAGGTGTATGTGGGTTAGCCTCAACTGCAGGTTCCCTTGCATGATCTATATTAACCACAAAGCATCATTTCTGGCATGTCTGTTTCTGCTCATGTGCAGCTAATCCTTTATGACAGCATAATAAAAAAAAGGGTGAAGTTATGCACCTTATCAACACCTGTTAAGAGCTGGAGAGCAAATGCCACGACCCTGTGTGGAAAATGCACCTCCTTATCTTAGACAGGAAGCTAGAAAGTTTTCAGATTTGAAATGTAGGCAGTGCAATGAGTGATAAGCTCATTAGTGGTTCTCTCCGTGGTTATTGGTGACCATACAAACTGTATTCAGCTTCCTGAAACTAAGTGAATGGATCTAATTGATAAATTAATAAAGCTTATTAAAGCAGGTCCTTAGTTTTAACCTGAATTATCAGTGACAAAGTTCTGTTGAAGTGTGTTTTACAGCTCCAAGGATTAACCAGTTGTCAACTATTAATCGGCAACTATTTTGATAATCGATTAATCCGTTTGAAGAAAAAAAGTCTAAGTTCTCTGATCCAACTTTCTGAAATGGGATTGTTTTCTGGTTTCATTGCTTCTCTATGACAGTAAACAGAAAGTCTTTGGGTTGTGGACAAATCAAGACAGATGAGGACATCATCTTGACTTTTGGGAAACACCAATTGACATTTTTCACCATTTTCTGACATTTTACAGACCATTGACTAATTAAAAAATAATAATCGAGCGGTTAATAGACAAGGAAGATAAACATCAGTTGCAGCCTTATTGGTTTGACACTTCTTGTACTCTGAGCTCTGATAAATCAATAGAACATACAAGGAAGGAAGAGGCATTCATTTTGATAATCATTAAGTGTTTGTTGCTGTTGCTTTTAAAGAGTCGGAATGGTAACAACTCACTGGATCCAATCAATCAGCTCTCTCAGTCTGTCTTCATGAGACTAAACTAAGTAACTTTGAGTTTTGAGCTGGTAGTTGAACAAAGCACACATACTGAGTGTCAAGTTTATGTCAAGAAAATAGTGTGATTTCTGCCTGATACTAAGCAGTTGTATAGTACAATAGTATACAGCATCTAATACACAACACTCACTTCTTGTAATCGTATATAGTTGTGATTTAATCATGACTACTCCACCCAAAATGATGGGATATTTCACAATGTTTGATTCTTTTCCGTTGCACCTTGCAGTCATGTGAAAGGGACAATGAAAAGCACACTGAGATCCTACCGAGGTCTGCAGCAGTGGCAGCGTGCGTCTCGGCAGTGCGTGTGAGCAGGAGGCTCCTCTGTGATGGTGATAAACTCTCGCTGGAGTATGAAGTTGAAGTTGCATTGTTTTCCCTGGTGCTGACTTCGTCTGTGGCCGCCGAATAATAAAATCCCTCCGTTGCCGGATCCGTGCTGTTGTTACTGGGGGTCCCTGCCCCGAGGGGCCCCGGTAGACCCAGCAGGAGGACTGACAGAGACAAACCGAGGACGTGATTCAAAAACCACGTTTCCATGATTTCCAAGACCCCAAAACGGCCGCCGATAGTTTCCGAAAAGTCGAGTGGATGCCGGGGAGTCTCCCGGGGACACCATGGGAGGAGCGCTGCGGCTTTTAGTGAAGTTTTACTAGGAAATGGATAAATCCTGGTGGAGGTCCGGAGGAGATCCGCTGCTCAGACGGCGGGGAACGGAAGATAACAGAGCCGAGGGAGCAGCCTGTTATCGCGGCGGAGGAGACCGGACTCCTCCCCCTGGCCCAGCACGCGCGCGCGCGCGCGCACACACACACACACACACACACACACACACACACACACACACACACACACACACACACACACACACACACACACACACACACACACACACACACACACACACACACACACACACACAGCCCCGTTATTCAACCAGTAGCCGCCTGCAGGTGTCGGAAACATCCCCCTTAAATCTGCTCCTTTTACCGCCAAGAGAGTGATGCTAGACGGACCCGGATAATACACCAAATTACAGGGTAAACTAAATGTAAAATCCTGAAAAGACCACCTTACACCACCCTCAGGGAAAGAAAACTCCCCAGAGAAAATAAAACTTACCTCAACAGTTCTTTTGATCAATACAAACTTGCTCTTTATGCATAATATTAACTTTCTTTTCAAATGCTGATGTTGCTCTGACTTTAACTGCAACATAAATATTAAGTCACGCAGAAATCATTTATTTAACCTTTTAAGTTTTGCCAATTAATTTTGAATTAATAGGTATATGACAAAAAATGAAACTTTGCTAGAACTTAATTATCACTGATATTTAAATTTCTGACATTATATAAAATCACCAATTAGCAAGGATGCTTCGCCAACATTAGCGAAGAATTCTAGCTAGCTAGCTATGCTACAACAAGCTAATATAACATAATGTTATTAGCTTAACATAGTCAGCTACCTAGCCATTCACCGGCAGTTGTTGCCTAAATGATTTGATTATTACCCATTGCATTTAAATTAATAGGTCTAGGACATAAGTTTTAACTTAACTGTAACTTCACTATCATTTATATCTAAATTCCTGGTGGAAAAATAATGTCAAATCTGCTGAGATGCTTAACTGCTACTAGCAAAGAATTCAAGCTATTGTAAGCCTTAATAGTTGATGCTCACCTCTCCTGGGCTGTGGGTCAGGCGGCTTACAATTTTGTACTGTTCTTATATTTTCCTGTTCTGATATTTTGCTGTCTCTGTGCTATAACATCACCACAACGGCAGGACAGTTATCAGTCGGCTTTATTCCGGCTTTTCGGCACAACGTTTTTCTGGCGCCCCTCACCGCGTTCCCCTCAAAAAGGTCCTACCAGAAACAACATGAAACCGGAACAAATATATGGGACACTAAGTATGGCAATAAGGAAACCCCAAAACAATAAACTATCAAATACTTAAAATAATCTGTGAAATAAAGACTCAAGACACAACATAAATAAACCCCAAAATAATGAACAAAACAAAGTAAATGTGAATTAACATAATCATACCTAAATCCATTGTTACACTAGCTAGCCAAGGCTACAGCAAGCTAACACAGCATAAGGAATTTTGCTTTTCTTTAATCCAAACTTTCCTTATAGTTTTCCCTGGTGGGAATAGATTCCCACAAAGCAGCAAAAACTTAAAAGTGAATATTTACTTGTCAATATTGAAGACTTGAGTGTATAACATAATCAAGTCAGCCTCATCAATTCATGCAGAGCAACAATAAAACATTTTGACATATATGGTACTGTGAAAAGTTTACAAATCTACAAGTCAAGCGAGAAGGCTGTCAAAAATAACCTAATTAATAATTTTTACTCATTTATAAACCTCATAGTTACAAAGTGCAGACGAGAAGAAAAATTAATGAACATTTGATGTGACTGTCTTCAACCGGTAAAGGCAAAATTCAATAGATACACTTGTGTGCAGTTTTATAAACTACTTGTCAGGGCTTAGGTTGTTCCAAGCATCTTGAATAATGTGCCATAGTTTTCTGGGGCTTTAGGCTGTTTCACTGTATTTCTGTCTGTTCCACTGTATTTCTGTCTGTTCATGTACTCCCAGACTACCATCAGAGATCAGGGCTCTGTGGCAGTGATGCTGTCTGTTGTGGGACTCCTTGTTCTTGTCACTGAACAGAGTTCTTAATGACTCTGGCTGTATGTTTGAGGTCCTTGTCAGGCTGTAGAATAAACCTGCAGTCCTGTATGTCTATAAAAAAAAAAACAAAAAAAACAAAAAAAACATTCCACTGACAAAAAATCCCACGTTGATTGCAATTTTGGCAATATTTCCTTTTTATTTACCATATGAAACTATTTACGCTTTACTGTGTAAAAACATAAAATTTGAAACAATTGGTGACAGTTAACAGAAAAAGAAGTATTGGTTCTGTGTTTTTGCATAGGTTTGTAAAATGAGAGATATGTTGTATAATTACAGACGTCTTTACAACAAAATGTTGAGTACGTTTTTATCAGTATACAAGATCTATAAGCATTTGTATTCTGTCAAAAAGCAATTTCTACTTATCAAATTATATAGTAAAATGTATTATACTATACTGTAAGTAACTCCATTGTTACCCACATACAATTATCTTTCATTTAACATTCAAAAGTCAAAAAATACACATGACCTCTGAATGTGAAATTTAGGGTCGAGAATGTACTTTCATTATAGAAAATTACTATATTTTTTATAACATGGTTATTTTATTTTATAGTATGTTGTAAGTATTTATTGTCCTTTTTTTTCAAAAAAGCATGCATAAACTGTGCAGAAAACCCAGTCCTTCTAAGCATGATCAGCCACAATCAGAAACCAGCAAGAGGAACAATGAAGGCCACATTTTAGCTCCTCAGTGTGGTGGTCTGTGCAGATGGTGGCACATTTACAAGTCAGGTAGTTGAAATCCTAAAGATCTGGCTGGTCAGACTATAACATGTGCATTAAGTTACTGTGACACAAATACAACCTTGATAGCTTTTGTAAACTGAAGACTCCAGTTACCCGTGAGATCCAAACTACACTTTCAGTTTGCTGCACTTTCAGTAGAAGTTTTGCTCTTATTTTATTTCTACAACATAAAGCGCAAACATCCTGTGTCATAAAGTGTTGTGTCAGTCTCCAGAGTTCCTTTTAATAACACTGCCCACATTTCAAGCTGTTGTATCTAAACTGAAATTCATGTTAACTATTGCACTGTGCACTGCAGCATCCTTCAATGAAACCATCCAGAGGCTTGTCTTCATCACTAACATGGCTGGTTGGGAAGAGAAGAGGCAGAAGCAACAGCTCAGAATAATATGATGCCCAAAATCTTCTCAGCACTTACTGTGTTAACAGTGGTGAGGAAATCAGGTATATTATTTCCTGCTAGCAGTTTGCTGCTCTGACAACAAAATGATAAGAGGAAGTGGTTTTCACAGCTTTGCTGTTAAACTGCTACAGCTTTAGCTCTTTTGAACCCTTTGGCACATATAATTCACACAAATAATATAGTACTGAACTACGCTCACCAGGTATTAGAAATCACACCAGATACTCTCTTCGAATCACTTGCATGGTTTAGATAAAAGCTGACCTCACCTATGTGATAACTGGCTGCTGGCTGTGATTTTTACCTAAAGAGTTGCTTGAACAGTTCACAAACTGACAAAACTTAAGTGTTTGATGCTTTATAATACATTTAACAGGACATTGTGGTTTTAATTTGGATGTTTCAATATCAGATGCAATAAACAGGTATGATATATTTGTCATTTTGTTATTTCTAAATTAGTGCAGGTCTGCAAGGAGGTCTTGGACACTTCTGGAATTTCACTGACAACTAGGAATGCAAAAATAACAATTAGGCATTTATCAATGAACTGTATTTATAGAGCAGTAAATAGGGGCATTTTAACTAAACCTCTGTGTTACATTACAGGGTAATACTGCCACATGAGCACAAAAAATGAAAAAAAGAGTTTCGCAGATTGTAATACATGTCAAAATTAAAGTCTTTAAGTATATTCAGACAATATAAAGAACTTCTGCTTATATTTCAGTTTAAATTATGCAAAATAATCTTACAAACTCTAGCTACCTCCAGACTCCAACTATGTCTCTCATTCTCTCACACAAACACACCGCCTTTATGCAACTCTAAGAAAAGCTCAGGTTTCCTTGAACCGCCACAGGAAAATGATCTGAGCCGCTGAAAGTCTTTGTTAAATAGAAAATGGGCTCAGAATACTGCCCATTGAACAACCTGAGACACAGTTTGAGGCAGAAAATGAGGTTTCATTCTGTCAGCTACGACATGCAACTGAGGCAGATTCTGAGGCTGTCAGTGAAACCGTGGTTGCACCATCTCCTCGGCCCGGATCAACGACGACTGGTGATAGCGGTGGCGAGAGGCAAAGTCAGCATTTTCCTCTGTCAGCTGCTTGGTTTTCAGCCCGACCCCAGACAGAGAAGGTGTCACTACCATCTCATCCTGGGGAGATCCTTTTCGCCTGAAAGACAAGACAATATCGAGAAACTGATTTCAGCAGAAGATGTGATGCAGGAAACCATTTAAAAACTTACATAGTTGACATTCACAGTGTTTACTCATATGATTTCTTCCACACTATGATTTAATAATACAAATACAAATAGATTATTGCCCATATAAGAGGCCTAACTTACCCTATTAACAGACAACAACAGCTTTTTTGTATTTAGCTGACTGACCAAACATTCTTCATTGTAACAATAAAAACAGACAATACCTGAAAATGCTACTCAGCGTTGATTTCAGCCACTTGAAAAAGCTGAATTGAGCTGCAATACCTGCGAACAGATCAAACTGTTATGAAGAAACGGTGCTGTAATAATCGCACATTTAAATTTGCTAAACTTCAACTCATAAGTCCTAAGAATGTGAATTTGTGGCACAGATGGTTAGTTACTCCACTGAGATCTCATCGTCCACCTGTGGGACAAATGTTTAACACTTGCAGCGCTTGTGCTCAGAAATGTCGTGAGTCAGGCAGCTAAGGCACGTTGTAATGTGGTGAGTTCAACGCACAGATGCGGGGTGTCCCGTCCAGCTATTCTAGCAATCCTAAGCCACAACAGCTGCCGGGCTGCCAGGCAAAGAGACCGCAAGTGAAAGTCCCAGCAGAGTAGCTACCAGGTCACATTATTACTGAACACAGGGTGACCTAATCTAAATGCTTTGGTGTAAAATTGCACTTGAGGAAGGCTTTTGTTGGACATCATGGGATAATCTAAATGATCTACTGACACACTATAAAAAATGTAGAAATCATGATTCAGGTTAAATAACACATTACTTATAGATTACTATAGTTATACACAGCTTCAAGTTACACAAGTTTATGGAATAGGTTATAAAAAGCATGGAGTGTGGCAGTAATAGGGATTATCTTTTTCTTCTTGATTGAATTCAAGTGGACTGACTGAATTGGAAAATTTGACTAAACTTTGACTGAATGTTTAAATATCTGTTTGAAAGATGAAATCAAACCAGAGAACTGGAATGGAATCACACTCAGTCCACCATAGTAACAGTCAAAAAGATTAACATTTCCCAACTACAGGGAGCCTGTGACCACACACATCTTTAAAGTGAACAGGACTGTTCACTGTCCAAGTGTTTCTCAACAGAAAATGAAGGGATGCAAGTCACCTATTGGAAGTCCAGGACTTGTTTTCCCGATGTAGAAGAAGAGCAGCATGGCAACTAATATGTTGGCTAAGGCGTAAACCCACTGAATGACAAACATAATCAATACGGAACTCAATGCCTACAATGAAAAACACATACATATTCACATTATTCATTCAATTTTGCAAAAAATGTGCTGAAAATATGCCACAAGAATTCAAAGAAATACAACATAGCATGCAGTGTGTCATCTACCCCGATAAGAGCAATCCAGCGGTTACAGAACTTTGCATAAAGGGAATTGTGCATGGGCTTGATTTCAATACTCTGGTGTTCTGCTTTACCTCCAACACCTGAAAGATTTAAGAAGGTGTTGGGTTATTACAAACAACCAACTTCTATGGTGCACATTCTCATCTTTTATTAATCTGATTACCTGCGTTGGGATTCTGAGTCTCAGCAGCTGAATCCTGCTCAACAGGACATATTTTAGTACGACACTTGACCTGAGGCTGCTCTGCGGCTCTGAGCTTCCAGCATTCACTCTGCCCCTCGGCTTCCTCCTCTGGTGGAGCTGAATTTGCCTCCTCTCCTTTCTCTTCTGAGAATATGTTGCTGTTCAGGTCCAAACCAAAGCTGTCCATCAGCTTCTGCTTTGCAGCAGCCTTTCTGCCCTTAGGTTTGCTGCTCAGCTCTTGCGTGGGCGAGGCCTTCTCAGCTCCACAATCAACATCTGAGACAGGAGGAAAGATGTGGTCCATGTCCCTGGTGAACTCCAACAGAGTGCCTTTACTCTGACGACTCTCTCCTCCACTGCCATAGTTGGGGAGAGTGGCCTCGATCAGTGGTCTGGAGCTCTGCCTGGTGGACCTGCGCTGGTTTCCTTTGGCCAGGATCAAGGCGCCTTGCTTGTCTTTGGTCTGGAGCTGGAAGGTCATGGCCACACTGAAGTAGGAGTAGTCGATGAAGCTGTATGTTAGCATGAAGTTAATGGTGACGATGGGTGCCAGAACGTTGACCTGGCCGATGAAAATGAAGGCCATGGTCAGCAGGCTGGTGAGACAAATAGCCGCTACCGGGGTCCTGTTTGGGCCTTTCTGTTGGAGAGAGCAAATATCAGTCATGTCAAATCAAATTGGAAGTCTGCAAAACCAACACAGGTACATTCAGTGAGCTTCAATTTTTAGACAAACTTGAAGTGTTCCTTCATGTTTCAGGTAAATAGTCCTACTCAGTTAAGTCGACTACTTCAGTGGCACAAACAGATCGGTTTTTAACCAACTTGTGAAAAGCTGACATTTTAGAAACATATGAGCTTCACAGGATGGTACAACTGTGTAAAATTACACAATGCGGAAGTGACAAAGAAGAATGTTTTTTGTGCCACATCTATCATTTCCTCAAATAAATGGATGTCATTTATGGACACAGGGAGAAAAATTTGAACCTCAGGTTGAACTTGAGTTAAATAAAACTATCAATGATGAGGTTTTGTTGCACCTTTACTTTAAAAAAAAAAAAATCCCCTTTAATGGTTAAATTGACAAAACAATAGCAAAGGAATGATCACCCATTCAGGAATGAGGTATTGTATGTTGCTGATAAGAACTTTTAAAGTAGAATTTGGATTATTGTGTAATTATCATAGCAACCACAATACCTCAAAACTATTTTCTCACCACAATACTGCCGCAAAAAGTGAATCATTCCATAAAATCTTCCCATGACTTCATCTGGCCTTTTTCTGGCTAACCTGACACTGAGCCGCTGTGACGCCCATGAGAAAGGTTTTCCCACTTTCATAAAAGTATTGATGCCATGTTTCCATTAATATTCCTTCATCAGATTTAATCACATTTAGCACATAAGTTCAACTGCACAATTAACATAAAAATTATATGCATGGATACAATTTAAGGCAGGCTTAATGTCTACTTTAGATTCCTGAAAAACAAACAATATTAAAAAAAAAAAAAAAAAAATCATTGAATTGAATCAGAATATGTAAAATTCCTTTGATCGTTGTTTAAATGGTTTTAACATGTGGACCGTTGACCACTTTTACTTCCCAGGTCCTCTCAGACAGTTTAAGGAGCGCTGCTGTGAAGCCTGGCGGGCCTCCAGAGCATACAGCGGAGCAGGGCCCTGCCCGTCGCCCTTCCTGCGTTTGTTCTGAAGCTTTGATTTGGGCCAAGATGTCTAGGGCCTCATTCCAGCCTGCTGAGAGAGGTCAAACACTGCTGCCACCCAGGGAAGTCTGAGGAAAACTGGGGTGGACGGGGTCAGGACGCCAACGTGACTGTGAGCGGGTGTGCGGGTAGCAGCAGTGTGTCGTAACTCTTTACTGCATGAAGTCAGTCCACTCTCTTCCATGGAGTCTGCACTCTATAATTAGGCAGCTCTGTAACTGTTTCCTGTTCAGTCCAAACACCACACCCCCCATACATCCAGACGAGACACACTTATTTGGATACAATATGCCAATTACTGCAGGTAATGGGGGCAGTATTTCTCTTCCAAACTCCACATGACTCCGGTTTGATTGACCAAATAATACAGTCAAGATGCTGCTGTTCAAAGTTGTAATTCAGTTAGTGGAGAATTTTACAGAGTCAGACTTGTAAATGCTCCTTTTACGTCTGAGCGGATATACTTAGATTTAGGTAACAGAAGGTTTAAATCAGGTTTTACCTACAGTGTCTTGGGAAAGGAGACATGATGTCTATGTATGCTTAAAGAAAGAATGGGAACTTATTACAAGTCTGAAACCGTAAGCTGTTAATATAAAGTAGGGAACCGAGTCTATTAATCATAATTCAAACTCAGGATCCCTGTACTGACTTTAAACAGGATTTTCTATCTTATTGCACAGTTTTGAGCAGTAAACGGAGTTTGCTCAGTTGCCACGGTGGTAGAACTCTTGACTTGCTCTTTAGCAGTCTGGTGCTACTCTGGGTGAGCTTTGAAATGGATTTCTAATTAATTTATCAAAGTACTATTTGCACAGTAAGAGCTCTATGCTATTTTATTTGAAATCCTTTTTTTATTCTACTTTTTATCTGGTGTATTATTTTCTAAATAACGTTGGTCTGTCTCTCTCCCTCTCTGTGCATTTTCAAAGTCAAAGATGAACCTTGGTGCACTAAAGATTATACTTAAACAGGCAGGCCATCAAACTTTGGAGAAGCCTTACACTGGGCCTTTGAGCTCTGCTTCTGACAGAAGCTGTTTCTACATGAGCTGAGGCTAATCTCAGGCTAATGCTTGGATTACTGTCCTACCTAAAAGGCACTCAGGGACATTCAAATGCATCCATATCTGACACAGGGCAAGTATGAAAATAACAACTCTCTGTTGCAGGTTACTCTAAGCATTAAAAATTTATCACTACATAAAATGTCCCAAAATACTAACTGCAGTGGTGCTTTCACCTGGTTATGATTACTGTCATGATCATCTTATTCGAAGTGAGGTAATCATCTGAAGATATTAATGTGACTATTTCAGTCGTCGCAGTATTGCTCGTTTAACTGCACTGGTGCACAAGCCCTCACTACATATTCTGAATTGACATCATGGGGAGCCTAGCTCATATTTCTCAGCACGCTGTTAAAGTCCAGACATTCCTCCTTTCACAACTTCATCCATCCATCCACCCACCCCTTGTCCCAGGAAGGCCAGAGAGGGGATGACCCTTTCTTGGGCGATGCACTGGAGGATCCTGGGTGCTCCGTACAGGCCGCCCATGCAGGAAGCCAGAGAGGAGATGTAGAGGCCCAGCAGAAAGAGGAAACCAACCAAGGAGACCTGGAGGAAGAGGGAAAACAAACAGAGGGTGAAAAAGGATGGGGTGGGGTTGAGAGCTCGCAACAGCTACACCCAGTTCAGTTCCGCTGCAGCCAGCCCCTTATAAAAACAATGAGAACTAACCACTGATGGACGAGTCAAGGACTTCTGTGATTGGGTAAAGCAAATCTAATATTTAAACACTGCCTCTCAATAATTTGATGGTAATTGAGGATGACTAGTGATTGTTTTTACCATTTTGCAGAAATATTACACTGACTGTACACTAAAGCAAAGTGACAACTTGCCAGTAACAGTTTGGAGTTGGAAGTCTTTGCTGCTGTCTGTAGAAGCACCATTTATCAAGGTCCGTTTGTTTTGTCAATTCATACAAGAACAATCCTTGATTCATCCCTTTGTGTTATTTAATATGTGTAACTCTGGCTACATAAAATGAACATGTCATGCCCAGTTTTCCAAACACAACCAAACAAATGGTCTGTTGCTGGGAATTCATTATACAAAGACCAAACATCCTTTCAAAAGACAAAACTGTATATGCGTTGTGAGTAAAACTGAAGCACACTTTGAAACAAACAAGCTGATTCTTATTTTCCTATCTGTTATTCTGTTTTACCTGTTGGACATAGTGACTCATTAATGCTATATTTTAGGCAAAATACAGTGAAATACTGGGGTTTAATTGTTGTGATTTGCGTTGTTTTAGTGTCACTGTCAGAAAGCTGTTTACTGTTTTAGCCAGTTTTATTTACGCTACAAAATGTGTGTACATTATTCAACTTGTCTGTCCTGATTTAGATTTATTAATTGAACTGAAAAAAAGTGCTGTATTTTGTGTGTATTTTACCCATTATATGTTCAATTTAAATAAAACAGTTGGAATAATGATAAGGTGCTAAACAAATAAACTTGCTTGCTCCACAACCTAGCCAGTGAAGAATAAGTCAAAAAGACAGTGTAAAAGTGGGAGTGTCACCCAGTCTAAATAAAAGGAACAACGCCATACACCTGGTGAAGGAGGCTGCTTGAACCGGCCCCCCAAAAAACCTGCAAATCATCATAATTTCCACATTAGAAATGTAGGAGAGTGAATGTTTGGTTTGTGTACAGTGAGAACCTGAACCAACCACCACACACCAACAAAGTGAGCCGTGGTGGGAAATCCCCTCACCTCACCCCCTTCTGTTGGAAACCTTTTCTCACAGGCAAGGATGGAAACACAGCGGAGTTTACCTTTTCTGCGATCAAGAAGTCATAGCGCAGAGCTTCTCTGGTGCAGATGGCCCCCAGGAGGAAGACAAAGACCAGATACAGGAACCACCTGTGGGTCACCAACAGTACACCACACTGGATTGTTAACAACTGCTCCTTTCTCACTATTAATAGGAGAATTGAGTCATGAAAACTTCAGTGAGGAATGACTGGTATGGTGGCGGTAGGAATGTGGCTTTGTTTGGTCTCTGCAGTGAAAGTAGAAAAGCTTGCCCTTTTGAAAAGACACCAGCCACTGTTATGAGAGAACTGCAAAAGTAAAATCAAAACATTTGGAAAGTACCATTTTGAATGACTCAAACCACCAGAATATTACAGCGGTCCATCGCCATATTGCGGTTCACTTTTCGCGATCTCACTGTATCCCGGATTTTCGATATACTGTGGGATTTTGCGTTACATAGGTATTTCTACACATCTATTATTGTGACAAGCCCTTGAGGAATGGCGCTGGATAAAGGATATCTGCCTCTACTTCACTCTGCAACTGGCAGATGCTTTTATTTTGACACATATGGAAAGGAAGCATAGACTGTATAAAAAGAAAATGCATCTTTATATAGGCAGGAAGTCATCAAACACACCAAACTTCACATTCATGGTCCTGACAACATAAGACTTAACCAAACTATCTAGGCTGACTAAACCACAAAAACACAATAAAACACAAACACTAATAACACTATAACATTAACATAAACCACAATAATGACATTTAAACCCCCAACACAACAAAACACCCATGGTGCACTGCAGCACCACAGCTCAGTCATAGCAACCAGCTCTGTGATCGCTACATTATTTTTTAAAATTATTTTTGCGATAAAATAAGCATTTTCTAGCCTAAAAAAATGAAAACAATATAAAAATATATTAAAAAGTAATAATTAAACATATTAAGAGAATATTTAATCGTAATAAAATGCATAGCGTACAGTGCTGGGCTCTGATTGGCTCAGTAGTATCAGTCTCCTCTGTCTCCTGTGTGCAGCAGCATTCAGCATCTCACCATGTTCATTCCACACAGACGTCTGATCGCTGAGCATAGTGTTGCTCCGCAGTGTTGTACGGTGTGTAGAGAGGGTTTATAGGGCCTTAATATATATATAGATAATAAAATAAAATACGTTCGCTACTTCGCGGATTTTTGTCTATATTGCGGGGGTTCTGGAACGTAACCCCCGTAATAGACGAGGGACCACTAAAGGGTAATTACACAGACATTCGTCATCACATAAGCCTTCCTTTAAAATCTTAATTTCTTTCTGTATAACCACTAAAGTGGGGTCTTTGCACCTGTACTGTGGTTACAGTCCTGCATACTGTATTGTGTAGTCTTTTACTGCTGTGTTTTTCCATTAAACTAGATTATCATGAGTGTGCTAGTGGTGGGTTTGGTGTGTCGTCATACGAGGTGAAGACAGCTGCGAGTGTTCCCACAGGGATGCTGTGTTCGGGCCGCTGAAGGTCTGAGCTCATGTTGAAGCCTGCCATGACCCCTACACACACAAACCACAAAAATGTACACAACATGCTGTACAATACAAAATGTATTTTTACACTGCATGTGCAGCTGCACGAATGGAAAGCTGGGCTTCTTCACGCAATACAGAGACGATGGACTCAAAAAGGAGATGGTGGGGGGTCTACTCACCTGTAGCAGCTGGGAAGAAAACCCCAAATACTGTGAAGAAGTTTTCTCCGGTGCTATAATCTGGCTTTGTGTTACTGCTGAGCAGCTCGGGTGAATAACCAATGAAACCATGCTCTGCAAGAGGAGGCAACAAGAGGAAAAGCACATCAGGACAAGAACTTTAACAGCATTTCTTCACTGAGTTAACAGTCAGAAGTATCAAGCTATCCACTGCCAGCACTGATTATTCTTATGTCGGTCTGTGGTGCATCGTGTGCACCATGTTGACCAACTTGAATGACAAACTGCAGTACTGACACATCTGCTGCTGCTGCTGTTTTGAAACAACTCTCAGTATTTGAAAAGGCAGTGTCACCACGAGGTCTATCTAGTAGCAGTTCTGATCTACATGTGGAAATGGAGTGGTGCAGTTGTCACAATCATTATCTACAATTTAATGACACGTATGCAAACTCCATCTGTTAACCCTCATGTTGTCCTGCGGGTCAAAACTGACCCGTTTTAAAGTTTGAAAATGTGGGGAAAAAATATTTTCACAGTGGAACTTCTGATGTCCACATTTTCAACATTTTTTGGTGGAAAAAAAGAAATGTTAAAAATGTTTCTGAAGAACATTCACAAAAAAAATCAACCAAAATCCAGCAAATTTCATTGGATTTTGGTAGATTTTTTTTCTGAATGTTCTTAAAGAAAATACTATAAGTTTTACTGATATATATGTAATCACTTCAGATATTTGTAGGATTTTTTTTTGAAGATTTTTACTCATTTTTTGAAAATATTTAGAAGAATTTTATTGCCAAATTTGGGTTTTTTAAAAAAAAATAAAACTTTTAAGGGAAACTTTTAAGGAATTATTGGAATTTTCCTCCTGAAGGTTTTGCAAATTTTCAGAAATTTGGGGATTTTTTTGCAGAATTTTTGGATTTTTTTCAGACAAGGAAACAATATTTTTTGGTGCCCATAAATGAAGATAACAGGAGGGTTATGGAACCAGCAAGATTGATGTGAAATCATAAACGCACACTGCAGATATTTTCAGCTGTGAACTAAGTGAAGTTGATGTAAATGAAGATACTGGTGAAATCAAGTGTTAGAGATGATCCTCAGCCCTCCATCACTGCAGTTATTCACAATATTAGTCCAACTCTTCTTCATCTCATCATTTTAGGAAATTCAAACAAGGTAGCCAAACTGTTCTGCAAATCCCGTTAACCCTGAAAGACTGAACAGGAGGGTTAAAGACACAACAATTTATTTCAGCTCTACACATTGCTACGTTTTTATCAGAACTTCAACACACTCTTTAGATCAGAACAAGCAATTCGCTACACACATCAAACTCTGAATGACAACATGAGCATTTTCCTTCATGTCTCTTCTAATATTCATGTGATCTCTGTGAAATCAGTTAATGAGAGAACATATATATATGATTGATCACCTTTTATGGTAAGGGAATTAGCTTTTTTTTTCATACAGAGAAAAAGACGCTAAATCAAAAGCAGATTTATTTCCTCAATCCAAACTAAAAAAAAGAACCCAATTTCTCACAATTGTTTAATGTTCATCACAATGACACACATGGGAGTTTTAATTTGACTTTCTAGCAATAAAAATAAGGAAAAAAGTAAAATTGTAGTGTAAGATTTCAGTCTGGCTGATGTTTTGCCCACATGCAGCAGGAATTTTGATGCTGACACTCTCATGAATTAACTCTATCAGCATCAGTGGTTTCACACGATCATTCCTGTGGTGTTTTTATTTGCTTGTTTTTATTTTTTTAGCATTTAGCCACCATATTTGGCCCAACTTTTAATAGTTTTTTACACAGCAGTTCCTGGGGAACATCAACTAGAATGGAAAACACATCACACGGTAGCAAAGATCTACAGCACCAGACACCTAATCCTTATACAAGATACCACAGGTTATGAAAACATGGCATTGCATATGAATAGCTATCATAGTCCCCCAAGCTCAAACAAAAGGTCCCCTTAACACAACAACAACCTAATGTGAGGTTGCAGCATGCATTTCAGTCAAAAATAAAAGGCAACAACAGGTAATGATAGCCTGTAGAGGTACACAGTCTGAATACAGCACAGATCAGTTCAGTCTGGGTCAGTTTGTTGAATGTGTGAGTGGAGATTGTTCTGCATATGTGGGGGCCATTTAAACCACACAGTCTGAAGGACCCGCCTATGTTACAACACCGGACATTTCCCCCTTGGTTATCTTGTGATGGGAAAGAATGTGTTCTCTCGGATTAATGACATGTTTATCCAAAAGGAAGTCACCACCCTTTTCAGAAGCTCAGCAGCTTCCAAGTTTGAGAGAAAGAATCAAAGTGAGCGAGAGAGGGAGACAGAGAGTGAGAGAGGAAGGAGAGAGAGAGAGAGAGAGAGTGTGCATGCTCATTGTTTTTCTTTTGTTTTAGACAAATGGTGAAAACCAAATGTGTTGCATATGCTTTTAGTTCCAAGTTTGCATAATCTCCAGGATATGAGGTATAAAAACTGACATGAATTGGGTCTAGCTAAAACTCTTGTTCACTCTGCCCTCTGTCCAAACAGCCAGGATCTAACAAATCCAGGGCAGTGTGCACCATGAGCTCCCCACCCATATTACAACATCATACTCCAACATCCAGCTCTGCCAGCTCTCACAACTGAGCTCTCTCAGAGAATTCAGCCGAGGGCGTTCGCATATTCCTGACACTTTTCCTATGGACATGGATAAAATGCTAACATTTACCGCATGTCAGGACAAAACGTTGCCTCAGGTTCTACAGGATTAATCCTCACATGCATACAACTGTACTGTAAGATAACAACCAGATTAAATGTATTTGGGGGTTAAGATATGTTGCTGGGCCTTGGTTGCCTGCAGTGCACACAGCATGCTACACTGCAGGTGGCAGCTTCTCACTACTTCCGGAAACCATTTTTTGATATCAGTCAGTAGTACTTTGAGGGAAAAAAATGTTTATTTAGGTATGCTACCATGTGAGCCCATTAAAAAAAAAAAAAAAAAAAAAAAAAAAAAAAAAAAGTGTAAAAACTAAATTCTGACATTTACCTAATAATAATAATGCCAGCTGTTATAGCACCTTTTTGGTTCATTCCAAATTCCCAGTCAAACATGAAAGCAAACAAATTACCATAACATACACAATTGCTTGCTTTGTCTATAGGGACTATTTAAATTTTCAGCATGCAGATCGTTATCTCTAATGTCTGTTTTGGCACTTTTAACTCATCAAAAGAACAACCATACTCGTAAAGAATACATCAGCTTGGGAGCTAACTAAAGAACTTAAACTTATTTGCAGCTGTGCAAAAGGCTCATTTGATCATGCTATTTGTGATTTGTGCGTATATGGTCCTTGCTACTGCTTTTGTGAATCAGGGCCCCTGGTTGGTAATCCGGTGTTGACATAGGGCTGATATTGAGTTTAACCAGTGGCAGCAGTGTGGCTCCATTTTGGTGCAGACTGAAAGAGGATTGCCGTAAAATTGTATACACGACATAGAAGTTGTGAGCCTCATCTTAAAACCTTCTATATAATACAAAGCCAGAAGATAATTTCAACTGACTTAGCTGATTAGCTTTTCTTCACACCTCCAGCTGGTTTCATAAACTACTGGATAGACTGCCATGAACTTTGGTGCAGATATCTATCATTTCCAGAGGATGAGGTTTAATGACCAAGACTTTGCTCTATAAGCCTATAGAGCCGCCATGTTTTTGAACTAAGCTGTGGCCAGAGTGTCCTTATTTAGTTTGCTTATTCTTTGAAAAGCAAATGTAAAGGTGGAGTGGGGCTCCTTTCTGAGCTCAGCATTCCTCTGATACACATTGGAATGTGTAGTCGGATTACATGAGCATCTGAGGCCTCTCCCTCTGTCTGACTGACCTCTCACGCTCCCACACCAATCACTGCAACGCATGGACAACAGGGCAGGCTGTGATTTTACAGAGGTGGGGCAGGTCCCACTGGAATGATGGACAATTATACATTAGAGTTCGGATCACAGGGAGAGATGATGTGGCGGTCTCTGGAGTCGCAGCGGGCTTCAGATCTCTGTTCCGGCCGTCTCCCTTTGTCATTTTCCAAAAATGTGGGTGAGTCTGGTTAACACCCTAAAACCCCAGACCCAAGGAGCGCATTATGGCTTCCTGCTGTGTGGAGAATCGGCTTCAACTACAGGGACAGGGCTGGGAGTGTCAGATTGTAATTCATCTGTGCGCCGCAGTCACAAGGGTTTGTGGTGAAACTGTTTGGTTGGAGAGACAATACGCTGGCAGTGTTACTGACCAAGCTAAATACTTTACAACTCTTCAAGAGTACAATGGGAAATGCATTCTCCTCCCATCAGAGGTGGTAAAGCACTATTTTGAGCTGTCTTACATGTTGTAATCGTGTAGTTGTTTAGCTCTAACTCTACCTGTCATGCTGCTGCAGCAAGGATTTGTCACAGTTCACTCACTGAACTGGCTTTGGGAAATAAGGCAGCTCGGTTAATCCAAGTCAGAGTTCAAATACGTACATAATAATACCCCAAAATTCATCTTCTCATATTACTAAAGAGCCATAAATTGCTTGATGTTAATGAATAGCAGCACACGTCTGGTCTAGAATGTAGCAAATAAAGTAGGTGATTGCCAATATTACGTAACTGAAATAGTTAACAAGAGGCAGTAAAAGTCAACACCATTTAGTCATTCCCCTAAATCTTTTTTTGTTGTTGTTGGAGGTGTAAGCTACTAAATCTGCTTATAGGCAGAATGTAATCACTGACACCAAGAAGAACAATTTTCTGCTGATTGATTAATATTCCAACTCTAAGTCTGACTCCTGATTATAAGAGTATCGACTAGATGATCTCAACATTAAAATGCCAGTATTTGCCAAGCATACTGAAAAGCTGTATAACTTAAACTGCATCATTTATGTTCTAATAGACATTACTTGGACGACAAGGCACGCCTTAGCTGTAATAGTGAAGTACAACTGTGTGTGAAACCTGCCACAGTGATAGCGCTGCAGAGTTTACACGGGGGACATGTTATCAAACTATGACCGAATGATTCTGGCGGTGGCTCCTTTTCCTTCAGGATGTGCCTCAGTGTTCAGTGAGTTCAGTCTAATCTGGGCTGCTTTAGCCAGCTTGGGGACCTGTTGGTGCTCTGCCAACCATGAGGTCACCAAAAGACACACAGCAGCTCTTAATTGGAAAAACCTGGAGTACCCATTATGGCTGGTTCTCCCACTGTTTCTGGGGACTGCAAACCGGCCTCCACTTACTGTGCTGTAAAGCAGACAAGGAGCTGGGAGGGGTGTAGTCTGGTTTCAGTGGCTCAGACAGGGCTACCTGAAGTTGTAAAGCTGAGTCTTGTAAAAACTAACCCCTACCTAATACTGGGCAGGTAGCCAGATTAATTTGGAGTCTGGAGAAACACATTACTACATGTATGTATATGCATGATTTATTGTGTGAGCTTGGTTTTATGCTAAGTAAAATAAGCATTTTTGTGTTTCAGATGTGTCGTTGACAGACTAGCTTGAAATCTGGATTACTTTTCTCTTTTCACAGGACAGGACGCTGATAATCACTGAGAACAGGAAACGTGGGAAGGACTTCCTGAAGGCCAACAAAAGAATATAATCTCCTCAGAAAAAACAAAACAGAATTTCCTCCCCACAAAAAAATAAAAATCTCAACAAATACAATAGCAGTTTAAAACTTAGCTTAAAATACAAATGCAGGAAAACAGCACCAAAGCCAACCAGTGAAATGAGAAAGAGGTGCATCGGTGAAGAAAGGCAGGTTGACAGTCAGAATATGACTGACTGATAAAATAAATTATACTACAGCGACACCTACTGGCATGAGCAGGTCACACAATCTGACACGTTTCTAATCAACAGTCTAGTTCGGAGGTTGTCAAACTTTTTTCTGTCATACTCCCCCCTTCGAAGCTGGAGGATAATTTTTGCAGTTTTACTCACTGGTAAAAAAATTATTAAACTCATTAAATGGAGCCAACTTGAATTGAACATGAATCGCATGTTTCTTTTCACACATTTCTAATTAGATACTGATGTGAAAAAAGAGAAGGTGTAACTCTATCTACACATTAGCTAAGGACTCCAGAGCAACTTTCCCCTGTTTTAGTTTTTACTTATGTGGTTGCTGTTTTTATGTCTTACTCTGTTCATCTTGTGCCATCATTTCATTACACTTTCTGAATAAAACTTGCAAACCTCAAAATCTGCCCAGCATCACAGTGCTCACTCCTTAACTGTTCCCTAAACAACAATGGCAGATCCACACACTTCTTTACAGCAGCTGTTTGTGCTTGTTGCAGCAGGAAAATTACAGGTAGAACAATCTGCAACACAGCAGTTAACATATTACTTACACCTCTGTTTGGCAAGGCAAATGTCTGCAGTGACTAAGGTCCTTTTATATGCTCATCTCATTTTCCTATTTAGTGCCACTTTTTCTTTTCTGCCCTGTTGCCTGTGGTATTGAAATCAATCTTAGAGTGCCATCCTGAAAGATGTCTGAATTCCTAAACTGCATCTTAAGGAAGGTAGTGGAAATCTTCTCATCATGATTTATATAAGAGGCTTGACACACAGAGTCAGACTAACAAAAGTCTGTATATTAATATACGGTGTATCATCACAATATATTCATTATTTGTATTGTACTCTTATTCGTGTCACATCTCTTTTATACCTTCTGGAATATGTGTGAATATGCCAAATTAAAAAAAGTAACAAGATGCCATGTTGTAAACAAAATAAACATACCATAAATTGTCATGAACGTTATGTTTATGTGACCGACATCACAAAATACAGTGGAAAGGTCTAACAAAACACTAGACGGATGACGCAAATGTGCTACACATCACATTTCATTCATGTTGCTTTCAAACAGCAGCTCCGAGGCAAGAATGTCTGATTTTGTTAAATGTCTGTGGTCTCCACTCCTCCCTCTCCTCTTGTCTCTTCCTTGTCTCGTCTACTCACATCTCAGGTGGGACTAAGATGTGAGGAGAGGAGTGGAGGATCTGCAAACTGAGATATGAGAAGGCAGCGTGGGCTGCACATCTTTTGTTTCCGCCGATGTTTTCATATAAGCGTCATAAAAAAAAATATTACCAACTTACTTATCCTAATTTCACACTTTAAGATCTGATATTTAACCAACATGTTTCACTGTCTGGCTTCAGCTGCTGGTTCCTGAAGTAAATACTGAGGCTGTACAGTTTCTTTCAGTTAATGCTGCTCCACACTCAGTGAATAATTCAGACCAGAGGCAGAGACACAAAACATCAGCATCACTAAACAGTTTTTAAAACACAGATTATTAATCTTAGCTGTTTATGATTGAAACAGCTAATGCTTTGACATTTCACACTAATGCTTTGACCCTTATAAATTACATATGGAGGCTGCATTCTTACTGAAATTACACAATGCCAATTATTACTCTCATTTTTTAGCCCCTTTTATCACTGTTATTGGTGTGGATTTTTTTTTCTAATGTTCATGGTATTCTCAATATTTTGGCTGTTCTGTGGAATTTTCCTGGAGATGTACGTGTGCTGCTTCACAATTTTTTGCATTCATATAATTCTGGGGCAAACACTGACTTAAATGAGAATTATTTTTTGGCTTAACATGCAGTAGAGTATTAGAATGAGAAAACACAAAAACCCCTGTAAGGACTAAATTCTTTCCACAATCCTTGCACACCTTTGTATATACATCCCTTACCACAGCCTTACCTGGGTCAAGGTGCGTGAAGGTGCCAATTACAAAGTCCAGAGTGGAGACAGCCAGCACAGCCAGCAGCAGCAGCTGGAGTCTGACAATCCACTTGACACCAGCCAGGTTGATTCCAAGCAGGGCTAACAGCACTGCTGCCGACATGCCGCGCACCGCCCACTGGCTTTGTAAACCCAGCAGCTCTGCCACCGACTCCGAGAAGCCTGTGATGTACATGGCTCCAGCAACACACTGCGGGATACACAACATAGAGGGAGGATGGAAATTACACATATGTATTTCATCAAATCTTCTTGTCACATTACAAGCAATGAAAAAATCTTAATATCAGCCTAAATAAAAAAAAAAAAAAACTTGTATGTGTTACTCACCTGTCCAAACACATAGAGGAGGCCCACGGTGCCCCCCACCCGGCTCCCCAGGACAGTGGAGATCATGGAGTAGATTCCTCCGCTGCCAGCACCACAGTGCTCACTCACTCCGATCCCCGACATCACCGTCACTAAAGCTACCAACACAACCATGGAGACGAGGAACATCCCGAGCAGCACTCCTGTGTTCCCCTGCATGATATCAGGAGAGAATACAACACAAAATACTGAGACATTATCTGCAGCTGTAAACTATAAGATAAGTGTACAGCTTCTACTATACATATCTGCATGCCTTGACTATATATTGTGTATCTGCTAAACGCTTTATACAGAATTCACTTAATGCTACAGCTTCATATCTTTCTAACAGAGACAGAAACTTGTGCTAAGCTAAACCCGGTCTCCCGCATTGCAAACTATGCCATATTCTAGCAACCAAGCTAAGCCCAAACAGATGCAGCAATTACAGTCCCTGGCTCTTTTTAGCTGTGTCCTGTGATAACACAAGCCCATTGTAGTGTTTAGGATCAACTGTCAGAGTGACACATTTAATTATGGTTGCAGCTAAAAATAAAAAAGCCTCAACAGAGCTGAACAAAAATGTAAAAAAAAAACAAACAAAAAAAACCCCCCATATTATTACCATGCTTGAAGCTGGATATTAGAAAGTATAGAAGTGAAAACATACAGAACACTGCAGTGGTGCAGAGTAATAAAGCACATTTACTCTACTCCACCAAATTTAATTGACAAATTAAATACATTTTAAGAAGAAGATTTTGAACAATAGATAATATAACAAGCGCTTAAATGCAACACATGGTTTTGATCAAAAAGGAGTTTGAAGTCTTGATCTCATTTCACATGTGAGTGACTTATTAAAAGCTCCACCAAAGAGCATTTTTTTCCCTCTAAATTTCTAACATGGTTTCACTTAAGTAAATGTACAAAGGATCAAATATCTCACCAGAAGATTAGAAAGAGGGGTCTTTGCTCCTGTCCTATTTATCATCTCACAGCCCCTGAGATTTATCTGGAGTCCCTGTAAATAAAATGTATATAACGTAGTTTCAAATAGCTCCATCTTCAGCCACTACAACCACAACATGCTGCAGACACACTGATTTTTTTGTATTAATAATCTAATGATATCGTATATAATAATATATCAGTAAGATGGACCACACCAGCACTTTTGACTTTCATACTTCAAATTAAAGGCCATTACTGCCTATTTGCATTTACTTTGGTACTTGTACCTTCGCAAAAGGTCTGAAAACTTCTTTCAACACTGCTACACTATTTTCATTGCAGTGTCGACAATTAAGTTTCTGCTGCACCGTCTGCACTGCAGCGATGTGGTCTGTCATGGTGTTGAGAGGATGGGTAATACACTGGCAGAAAGTTATGCAATTAAGTGCTCGATGATCAGGAGTGAAAACACGACTGCACTGAGTGGAAAAGTTGTATTTTTGGTCTTTTCAACTGTGCTTGAATGTACGATTTGGTTTATTAAATAGAACAAAACACTGGGGGCATCTGGAGAGCTGTGGTATTGAAATGAAAGGGAGCTGAGGAAGTGTGGATTATCTGCTACTGATGCACAGTCCTGACCACTTCCATCACATGGTATGGTATGGGAACTGCAGCAGTAAGGACAGGAAGGCTCTCCAGTGTGCCATTAAGACAGCACAATTCATCTGTGGAGCAGCCTTCCCCCCACTACATGAGATTTACATCACCCAGGTCACAAAGAGATGCTACATGAGTGTGAAAGCAAGGACCACCAGACTAAAAAACAGCTTCTATCCACAGGCCATCAGGCTACTAAATCACTGGCTCTATAAATGAGGATCTATAAATAGCAATATTTTGCACATATCTTCTGCCTTTGCACATATCAACACCTGTTCACATATGACAGTATTGCACAAGATGCTAACATTTGCACAAAGAATTTATTTCTTTTTTTATCTATCCATCCATTATCTATACACCGCTTAATCCTCACTAGGGTCGCGGGGGGCTGGAGCCTATCCCAGCTGACTCGGGCGAAGGCAGGGGACACCCTAGACAGGTCGCCAGTCTATCACAGGGCCACATACAGAGACAAACAATCACTCTCACATTCACACCTACGAGCAATTTAGGATAATCAATTAACCTCAGCATATTTTTGGACTGTGGGAGGAAGCCGGAGTACCCGGAGAAAACCCACGCATGCACAGGGAGAACATGCAAACTCCATGCAGAAAGATCCCGGGAAAGCCGGGACGCGAACCAGGGATCTTCTCGCTGCAAGGCGAAAGTGCTAACCACTACGCCACTGTGCAGCCCATTTCTTTTTTTAACTATTTTTATCTTATTTTGTCTTATTTTTATCATATTCTATTTTATTTAATATTATTTTATTTGTTATGTCAGTTGTGTGAAGGGAACTTGCAAAATAAGAATTTTGTTACTCAGGGTAACCACTGCATTTCTGCTATATATATGACAATAAAGTTCTCGAATCTTGAACAGACTTATGCTTAGAAACTTGTTTATAAGCTACTGATATTTAGTGTTTTTGACACTTTTTGAGTGACCGTGCTCAAGTTCAAATCAGGAAAAAGCAACCAGTAGAAAGTGCAATGTTGTTTTTTTTGTCATTTATCATTTTCACTGAGTTTAATTCAGATCTTTCCAGGTTTAACGCTGTGTTTTCACTTCATTATATCGTTGGTGTCTGTGTCTCTCTGATGCAAACAAGGACAAGAGTTTACAATATCTCTCACAGGACATGGGCTGTGCAATTAGTCATAATACATACGGAAAGACTCAGCGTTTACTAACCACCAGGTAGCCGGTACGCAGGAACAGAACCACGCCAAAGATGTTGATCATGCAGGTGGTGAAGACTCCATCCCAGGTGCCAAAGAGCACTGGCTCCCACACAAACAGTTTGATCCTCCACCACGGCTGACTGGACTCCTGAAAGCCCTGAACACAAAACACCAACTTATTTTTTTTTTTTTTTTAACAGATTTGAATCACATCACACGCTTCTCCAACTTTTAAATGCAGTGAACCTTTCACCTGTGCATCTTCATGGAACAGATCATGGACATGCATGTTGGTGTCTTCCTCCTTCAGCAGCTCTGCTCCATCTCCCTCCTGCTCACAGCTGTGCACTGTCCAACTGATGGGCAGACTTTCCATTGCGACCTGATGCGATGTAGTTGAACGTAGGTTGAATGTAAAACCACAGCATGAAGAAAAAACATGCTTTGCCTTCGTTAATAAATGACCACGTAAGGAGTTAAGGTGACTTAACCCTCCTGTTGTCTTTACGGGCACCAGAAAATATTATTCCCTTGTCTGAAAAAAATCCAAAAATTCTGCAAAAAAAATCCCCAAATTTCAGAAAATTTGCAAAACCTTCAGGAGGAAAATTCCAATAATTCCTTAAAAGTTTCCCTTAAAAGTTTTATTTTTTTTAAAAAAAAAACCCCAAATTTGGCAATAAAATTCTTCTAAATATTTTCAAAAAATAGTAAAAATCTTCCAAAAAAATCCTAAAAATATCTAAAGTGATTATATATATATCAGTAAAAATTCTAATATTTTCTTTAAGAACATTCACAAAGAAATCAACCAAAATCCAGCGAATTTCGCTGGATTTTGGTTGATTTCTTTGTGAATGTTCTTAAAGAAAAACGTTTTTAGCATTTCTTTTTTCCACCAAAAAAATGTTCAAAAATTTCCCAAAAATGTTGCAAATGTGGACATCAGAAGTTTCACTGTGAAAATATATTTTTTCCCACATTTTCAAACTTTAAAACGGGTGAATTTGAACAGCAGGACAACACTAGGGTTAAAAGTGTTGGACCTGGCGCAGCAGATGGAGCATGAGGACACCCGGATACAGCAGGGTGTGAACTGCACATGACACTAATACAGTTTAAATACAACAATATGGCGTTATTAGCATCTCGGTTTAACCTGAAGTTAAGCTAAAAAACAGCAGTTTAGCTAAATATTTGCTGATAACTTCTACGGGTTCGTGCAGAGACCGTCTAAGCCAAACCTAATTAATAAATGTATCAATTTTAGGCGTCCTAGCTAAAGTAACCTGCGCTCCAGAACACTCCTTCAATTAGTTCACTTTACTCTTAAATAACGAATTTCCGTCACATAAAGTAACATTTTTGGCAAACGAAACGTATAAAGTTTTCATATTTATCCAGATAAATCTTCCCCATTGAGCTGTATTTATCATTTCGAGTGCGCTTAAATTAACAGATTTTTGAACAGAGTTTGGCTTGTGGCGTTCAAGCAGCTCCGCAGTCAAACTTTAAGCTGGCTAAACCTTACCTTAAACAGTCCTGTATCATTCCGTGCTGCTAAATAAATAAAATAAATGGGTTCATTATTCCTCCCGATGAATCCAGCCGGTGTTTTGACAACGTGTTTTGTGAAAACGTCAGCAGCCAGCAGGTAAGTCGGTGTGTTGTCACCTTTCCAGGGTGTGTTGCAGCATTTGCACAAGGATCATGTGTTAGTTTTGGCAAGCCCCGCCGTCGGTAAGTTGACTAATGATTAGAAGTGAAATTGCACGTACCTGTGAAAACCCTTATCTTTGTATTTGTGGGAATACTTTCTAAAAGCACGTTTGGATTTCACGCCATCTGGAGGTTTTGGACCATGAGAAAAGGCCTACATTTGATCTGTCTTATTTCTGCCAGCTAATAATCTCACCTAAAACATCAGAATTAGTAAATATCATATCTAGGAAGATGTAAAAAAAAAAAAAAAAAAAAAAAAAGTATATATATATATATATATATATATATATATATATATATATATATATATATATATATATATATATATATATATATATATTAATACGCAGTACATTGGGGAAGGATTTTAGGACTTTATAGATCTTTTCACAGCTTACAATTTGACACATCATAACATGAAAAAATGGTAATCTTGTTATTTTATACACCGTCTGTCCAAAAAAAAAGTCACTACCTGGATTTAACTAAGCAAATAGGTAAGAGCCTTCCATTAGATAATTACTGCAGTGATGAATATGTTTCAGCTGCAACAACTTATTTGACCCGAGCTGATGCATTTCTTAACCAACCATGTTGGAAGACATATCCTGTGGTTGCTTCTCTATTTCAGATTATTGGCATGCATCAAGCAAAGAAAACAACAAAAGGAGATTTCTGAAACTACTAAAATCTGGTTATTACAGCGCATTATTAAAACCTGAAGGATAGTGGCAAACCATCATCTTCGAGGAAGAAATGTCGTCGGAATAAACTCTTGGATGATCGTAGGAAACCAACAGTAAAACTCACGGTTATGTTTAGTAAGAGCATTTCCATATGCGCAATGTGAAGGGAACTCCAGGGATTGGGACTAAACAGCTGTGTAGCTCTAAGAAAACTACTGCTCACTCATAAAAAAAAAGGCTTCACTTTACTAGGTAGCATAAAGATTGGACTCTGGAGCGCTGAAAGAAGATCATGTGGTCTGATGAGTCCAGATTTACCCTGTTCCAGAGTGATGGGCACATCAGGGTAAGAAGAGAGGCAGATGAAGTGATGCAATCATCATGTCTAGTGCCTACAAGCCTTTGGGAGTTAGGGTTATGATCTGGGGTTGGTCAGGTTCAGCAACGTTCTGTTCCCAAAGAATGAGGTCAGCTGACTACCTGAACATACTAAATGACCAGGTCTTTCCATCAGTGGAGTTTTTCCTCCCTGATGGCATGGGCATGTTCCAAGATGACGATGCCAGGATTCATGGGGCTCACATTGTGAATGAGTGGATCAGGGAACATGAGCCTTCATTTTCACACATGGATTGTCCTCCATAGAGTCCAGACCTCAGCCCCATTGAGAATCTTTGGGATGTGCTGGAGAAGACTTCGTCCGGCTCATCATCAATATAAGATCTTGGTAAAAATAAATTACTGCACCTCTGGACAGAAATAAATGCTGTGACATTGCAGACGCTTATTGAAACGATGCCACAGCGAATGTGTGTCATTCTCAGAGGTAAAGGTGGTTGAATGAAATATTAGAGTGTGTGACTTTTTTTTTTGGACAGTTGTGCACGCAGGTTCACTACTGAAGCTTACTGAACCTGGAAAAAGGCTTACAGCTTGCTGAGAAGATTGGTCTATTGTCAGAGAATTAGTTTTAAGGCAACTTTGATCTATTGTATTTCTATTTTTGTTGCTTTTCCAGTCAAAAACCGCAACCGTTCTCCAAACCCAGGCATGTCAAATGTAAGGATTTACTGCCGTCTCTTTTTTCTTTTTATCACCGTTAACTTAGTATATCTTTGGGTTTTGGAATATAGATGAAATGTCGCAGGAAGAGTTATTTTTCTTCCTTCACCATTTCAGTGAGGCTATTATGAAAATAGTTTGTCACAACCCTTCACTTCTCTTCAACAAAGCTCCTCCGAACAGACTGGAAAGCAACCAATCTACCTCAAACACTTTGTGCTGCTCCATTTCGGCTGCTTTCCAACAATGACCACATTTTCACCTTAAATTCTTGTGTCAGACTCAATAAATGTAAAATACAGTGGCACCACACTGGAAAAATGCCCCTCTCAAAACAAGAAAAAAAAAACTTATTTCAAGGAACTTTTACCTTGAAATCAGTGAAAAAATCTGCCAATAAAAGAAGTGAAAAATGGCTTGGTAAGATTTCTTGAAATAAGATATTTAGAATATTTAGATCTTAAAATTAGCTGGGAAAACTAATGTTAAGGTATATTTGACCAGGATTGTCAAGCTTAGGTGTCTTGAAATAAGTCAGACATGCTAAAAAAAAAAAATTGCAGTTTTTCACTCAAAAATAGATTTTTGTTTTCATGTAACCTCCTAATTTGAGATGTATTAAACTTATTTAGATTTTCCTTGTAAAATACAACTCAAAACAAGATAATTTCAAGATTGTTGGACTTAACTAGATATTTAAGATGCATTGTCTTAAAACAAGTCCCTCCATCTTGCTGAAATGTCACCTGTTAAGTTAATTTATCTTAAATCAAGTGGGATGAGACATTTAGACTAAAAATAAGACAATAGACGGTAAGATTTTGAGTTTTTCCAGTGCAGCAGTGATCAAAAACAATTCAAGGTCACATACTGTGAATTATTTTATTTATAAGGGCATGACACACAACAATCAAAACAACAATTTAATCAGATTGCTTACAAATCATAATATATTGCAAAAATCTAATCATATGGGTTACTTGACTGAAATTAACCAGCTACAATTAAAGCTGCACATTATTCATAAAACAAGTTCACTCGACCCAACAAGTCAGACCATGCAAATAAACCTAACGTAACACCAACCTTACAGTGAAGCAGGCTTCCTTCTCAAATTCTTAAAAAGTATGAAAATGCCAGTCAAAGTTCAGATTCCCATCTGTTATTTGAAAGATCTTGACACAAACGACTTGTACAGAGATAAATGAGGGTAGCAAGAGTGACTGCATATGATATACTGTACATATCAGTGCCTTAAATGACATGTTTCAAAAATAGTTTATCAAAAAATTCATAATTCAGATCTTTTTACACAAAACATTTTTTTTTTCTCTAGCTTATACAAGGACACTTATGGCCAGGTTACTGACAATAGTTAATCAAAAGGAACAAAATACCATGGTGGTGCTCGTATTGTTCATGAATCTTTAACTTTTTTTTTGCATCTCAATTGCTTAACTGAAACTCTTCAAGAATGGGGTACAATTTACCAAAGCAGAATTACTCATCTGCACTGTGCTTTTAGAGGTTGCTCACAATAAAATGGGTAGCTGGTGGGGTACTTCCACCACACAACCATTATTTTTAAGCAATAATTCACTCCAAATCTGTTGTAACTGGCATAAACTCAAGCTGCTGTTAAGGGGAAATATGTGATGCTAAACAGACTGATTTCAGGTGGCATCATATTTTAAAATCGTTTCCTGGAGGTGAGGGATTTTCATTATCCACAGCTCTATACTGTAAAGCCCCATTACAATGCACATTCAACTGCATTCACTTACAAAAACTTCAAAATTCGCTTTTAAGCAATCGGCAAGAAAATTTTCTTCTGATACAGTGGTGACATATATACACAATTCTCAGAAAGCCACATTTTGTCGGGAAGAAAAAGTGTTTCGTTGTTGAGTCTAATAAATGCTTGGAAGCAAGTTAATATGCCTTCCACTGACAAAAAAAAGTGTCTCTGGCACACGCCTTGTCCTCTCTATTGACAAAAAACTAACAGTACTTCTCAGAACATAAAAATATACAATGTATTTACAGCAGGATCATTTCTATACATTCTAGAGGGAATGATCGATGAAGACAGATCAAAGAAATTGATGATTAATGTGGTGCTGTCTGCCCCGGATTGTCAGTAACAAGAGGGAGCTCAACATGAAACCTAAACTGGATGGTGCAAATGAAGACAGTGTTTAACACAAGAGCACCGAAGACATCGTGTCTGCATGGAAAACAATCAACAGTGATGAAGTAGAAAAAAGACCTCACTCATTATTACTTGTGTCTTTAAAACTGAAGGTTCCAACAAGGGCCTGGACAGATGTGACTTACTACTGGCTTCTAGCAAACACATGATAATCATTAAATCTACAAACATCTAAAACATGATTCTGTACTCGTACACATACGGCAGCGCAGTCAGTGAAGTGCTATTTCCTCCCAACCACAAGAAAGACTTAAACTCGGTGATATTTTTTGCTAAAATTCTAAAATAATAAAAATATAACAAGCAAAATTAAATAAAGCTCCCAGATCTTGACATATTACAGAGTGAATAAGTTGATAGCTTATGTGTTTGTTGTTTTTGTGCAAGTGGAATTAGTAGCCTTAGAGCGCAGACTGAGTTTAAAAAAATAAAAGGAAAAAAAGTACATATTCAGGAATGAGTAAAGGAAATGCTGGAATAAGATAAAAAGAAAGGCACAGATGCAAAATGACAGAACTGTAAAACCAAACACCTCATTTCTACATGTGCTGTATAATTTATAATATAGTTCTGATAAAACTTAGATGTTCACTGATGACGAGGGGTTCTCATCCCATGGCTGATCCCCCCAAAAACTGCTCAGCTTCCAAGAATAAGATCGAAGGACTACAAACCTACAAGAGCTGCATCCTTTTAAGTGACAAATGCAAAGAGCACAATTTGTAGTTTCACCAAGTCTGACACAAGAGTGGTTAATCTCACAAATCTCAACAAAAAGTTTGACTTTTAAGTAAAAGTATTATGCAATTCCTCCACTGTGAAAGCACGAACTACATTCCCTGTAGTGAAGAATGTGCAAATTGTGCAAGCGCTAAGCACAATCCTGTTAAGTAATTTCACTACAAATCACGTATACTATGAAAAGAAAATAAGAATTATCCTGCAACCATCACATGTGTGCAGCTATTTGAAGCCCAAATCCGTTATTGGGGAGACAAAAACTTGTTTTAAATCCAACGCAGCCCGGCCTTTTTTTTTTTGTTACACAGCCTATCCTGCACTAGAGTCACATTTGTAAAATCAGTGCCAAGAAATTCTGCCACAAAGGGAACACATTAAGCCGCACAATATTTAACTACTTATGAATGAGAACTATCATTTCTCATTCTTGGCCATCACACCGGCCAAATTAGACCCAATCTGTAAATGAAAAATGTATCGGGCAAATACAATCAGTCAAATCTTTCGTGAATCATTCATGACACACACACCCAGTGGAACTATCCATTTCAGGTGAGAATAAAGTGACTTTAAATATATGAAAAGAAAAATGATTGTGTTGTCATGTTCTAATTATTGTGTCATTTCAGTAGACAATTTGACAGCTGGAATAAAAAGGTTCTACCGATGAATACAAATTCTGTTGTTTCTATCAGATAAACAGCTAGGGGAGGTAGCTACAGTAAGAACAAAAAGGCATACATAAATACAGCCTACATTTTAATAAGTGGAAATATTGCATTAAGCAGCAAGACTGAGTTGATAATTTTTTTTGTGCAAGGCAAACTGATTGACACCAACATTAAAAATAAACTATGGCAATGGTATGACAGAAAAAGAATCAGTCTCTTGCATTACACTTTGGTCGCTTAATCTCTTAATATACATTCTGGATCAAGAAATGTTTTTTTTTTTCAAAAGGGAGATGCTAATTATAGTTATTTTTAGTATTTTCATTTGTGAGGGTAAAGTTTAGAAAACAAACAAAAAAAAAACAAAACATGAATATCTTTTCTAACAAACTGCTTTAAGAAAGAGCACATAATTGCAATGGGACTTGTTTTGGCAAAACAGGAAAGATGAGATAAAGTGCGGCTGAAATTATTAACAGAAATGAATTGTCCCCCCCCCCTTCCCTTCAGCCAAATGATTCACCGGTTGAAACATCAGGGGAGGAGTTCAGTTGAGACCTGGTCTCTGTGACTCTAACTAAAGGGAACTCTGAGAAGTCTGTGCTGTGTCCTCGAACACTTACTTGTCCATTGGCAACAAACTGTGAGGAGGATCCAGATCTCGAGGTCTGGAAATGAGATTTGAAGTTCTGATCGAAGGAGCTTATTTGAAAAGTCTGCAGTATCCCTTGTGACGAATCTGCCTTTTTGGAGGACGAGACCTGCTCCAGAAAGTCCTCCTCAGCTGGGGACACTGCAGAGGGAGGGGTGGTCTCATCACCTGAAAATGAAAACGAGTTCTGGGAGTCCCCGACGAGTAATCCAAAGTGAGGCTTCTCCAAAGTGGACCTTAGCGGAGAGCTCATCCCTGATTTGAACCTGCTTGGAGAAGGAAACTGTTTTTCATTGGAGAACAGGGGTTGTCCAGCTAATGTGGGGTTTTCAGAGACCAAGCTGAGGCTCTGGCTGGTCAAGTAGCTGTCATTTTGACTGGTCCTCTCCAATGCTTGCTGGAGAAATTTGGAGTATTCTTGCAAAAGACTGACTTTCTCAGTAGGTGGTTGAGTCTGGGCACTAGAGACTCCGAGGCTCTCCACAGGGCTGCTGTCTGAAACATCGGAGGAATTAATAGATATGCTTGAGGTCACCTCTGTGTCTGCCACACTAAAAGTAATGTCTGATTGCCCATTAGCTTTGTTGGAGTAGTGATCCAACAGCGTCTGAAGAACCTCATCAGGCAATACATTCTTGTCATGACTTGTCTTAATCTCTGTGCTGATTGGCTGGGGCTCCAGAATGGTAGCGGGGACAGTTTCATCGATGACAGTTGACACCACTGTTTGTGTAACAGACGGCTGAGAAGAGATGCTGCTCGTGTTCAGGCCATAATCCCGGCTGTTGTTGGTCATAGCAGCTTGAAGGTACCGTTTCTTCTTCAGAAACTGCATGGCGTCATCATAGTTTGTGCTGTTGGCTGCTGGTTTTGTTGGTACTCCTTGAAGAGTTTCAACCGACTCGAGTTCAGTGTTGCCTTCGACATCTAAAAGGCCTTGCTTGTCCACGATTTCAAAGGTGTACTGTGTAACCTTACTGTTTTCCTCAAAGGTGGACAAAGTGGACAAGCAGGGAGAAGTTTGTTCGGTGGACTGCTTCAGACTCCTCTTGGGGACTTTCTTCAGGACTAGTTTAGGAGGAGTCGTCTCTTCTGATGACACGTCACCCTCTTGCTGTTGGCTGGTTGTTTCTTCAGGAAGTTCTACAGAGTAGTCAGCAATCACAAACTCATGCTTGACTTTGGAGGACAAAGTATAAAGAGACAGACCTTCAATTTTAGTCTGTCTCTGATCTTCCTTCTCGTCTGTTTCTACAACAGAAAAACCG
Organism: Amphiprion ocellaris; assembly: GCF_022539595.1. Lineage (NCBI taxonomy): Eukaryota > Metazoa > Chordata > Actinopteri > Pomacentridae > Amphiprion > Amphiprion ocellaris. Next base: position 13,440,754 of record NC_072776.1, read on the forward strand.
TGTCCTTCTGGCTGGGCAGTAGTGGAAGCGCCTGAACTCTTGTCTGCACACTTTTGTCGCTTTTTCTTGGGCAGTGAACACTCTTTGGCAAGAAAGGGAGCCCCTAAAGAATCTGTTTCACGCAAAGGTCCAACTTTACCAGCAGTCTTGCTTGTCTTTCTCTCTCTGTTCTCGTGACACATTCGTCTGTGCTTTAAAACCCGGTCTGTTCTGGAGAAGTACTGTGGACAGAAGGCAGAATACAGATTTTTCACTGTTACAGAGAATAGACACCGTGCAGTAAAGAACATTGAGGCAGGCAGATCAAATCAAACAGTATTTGACTAAGTTAACTGTCTTAAGCTCCTTGTCCACTAACTATCTCTCAATGAGTTCTACAAATATAATGTCTATTAATATGAGCACCAATTGGTGACTTCTTATGAGTGTTTTCACACCCAGTATGTTTGGTTTACTTAGTCTGTTTGGGGTGGTGAGAAAGCTGACAAGACACAGAATCTTATAGCAGATCAGTGATTTTAGCATAAATTCAAAAAATGTAACTCCTGTTTGTGACCCGTACAGCACACAATCTAATCATTTGGCAATCACAGTAAAACATTCATGTGACAATATGAGTGCAGGCATTTTAGTCAGATCTATCAGACAGTCAAAAGCAAGTTAAACTGTAATCTGCTGTGTTTGTTTTCTCTGAGCTTTGTTCACTAATTAAAAAGACCTCTGTAGTAATCAACCCACAAGATTTCTGTAGAAGAAACTCTTTACCTTTTTGTTTCTGTGAGTTCTTTATGCCACACAAGGACAGAAATACACACGTAAAACTTATTAAAGTTGTAAGACACTGAAATTATGATTTTCCTACATGGATACTGAAGATGTAGGATGACATCACCAATCCATCAGTCTGTATGACTTCATGTTAAACAGACTCTGTAAACACATCAGTGTGACTATAATACCAGAAGGCTATACTATGAAGCCTGTTTGATATAGCCAGGCTTTTTGTCGTCCACGTTGGTGTGACTAAAAGTAAAACCTCAGTCAGAGATAACAGATATCACGAAGGTTGTTATCAACATTCTTTGTCAGCTTGAGCTTTCAAATTCTGTGCGCATTCATATTAAAAGGGTGTTTAAAGTGTCATGTGACTCTTTTTTCATACAAAATGAAACGATTGTGTGCAGCTACATTAGTCTGCAGGTTATTATGATGGAGGACAATGAGAACAAGAACAGCACTCAGAGAGCACAGTACTCCGCCAAGGCTGTTCACTTCCTACATATGGCATTGTCAGAAATGCAGCGTATTTCTGTAGAAATGCAGCATTTTTTAATTAGTTATTGATGACCAGAAATCACAGCACCATAGAATGTGGCCATTTAATATAGATGTACCCACAAACAAAATTACCTTGCGCTGAGCACAGGCGTGTGTTATGCATGTGTACGTTATGTATGTCTACCGAATCACATGACCTAAATATGTAGCGGGCGGCGGGAATTGATGGGAAACACCCCCACAATTTAATCAATTGTTCCTTGTATCACTTCCGACAGATAAGTCTGCAGCGGTGGATTTGTATTAGGATCGCAATCATGTGATCGTCAGCAGGCAGTTGACGTAGTGTTCACTTGTTGTCATAGTTACAGTGACGCCTTGCCGCTCTGTCCCATGGTACGGAAATCCTGAACAAATTCATGGATCCAAACTATAAGCCGCGTCACTGCCAAAATCTAGTGAGGTAGTCCTTGTGTCATTTGAAAGCTTAGATTCTATTCTATTCTACTCCGCCACGTTCTTTGGCGGAGTAAATATAAAAATTTCTGACTGTAAAAGGCGGGGAATGCTGGTTAATGTGCGTTAATGTATTTATTTTACTGATCACATGAGAGCTGTTAAACTTTAAACTTCATTTATAAACATGATATTGTAGTGAAGTGCATTTAGGTCTGACACTGTCCCATAATGCAGAATACCGCTTTAATTTTTTGCCAAATCAAAGCGAAATTAATGTTATTGATTAAATATTCTCGGTAAAAATACCAGTGGAATAACCAATTTTATAAATTCTGTTCCTTCAGCTGATATGTACCACGTACATATCCACACAGCTATAAATAAAGTGGAGTTTTAAAAAAATCTTCACTTTAGAAGCTATTTAAAAAATCCTCTATATTAGTGACCTACAGTGCTGTTATAGAAGAAAATGATTGTTTTGCCAAGTATCTATATTAGTGTGGAGAAGAACCACTTTATGACCACTTTCGACTCTTTTGTTGCTTCCAAACACACTAATTTACGAGCAAACAAGAAGAGCATACCTGGTGACAGTAGTCACATTGGTAGGGCTTCTCTCCACTGTGAGTCCTCTTGTGCCTCTCCATGTGGTACTTCTGGATGAATCTCATCCCACACTCATCACAGCGAAAAGGCTTCTCACCTAGGCAAAACCATACAAAATACTGAGCTAGGACTAAAATAACAAATAAAATCCTTGTGAATCATGCTTGACTTCATTCTGCACTCACCAGTATGGATCTTCTCGTGTCTTTGGAGAAGGTATTTCTGAATAAAGCGCATGTCACACTGGCTGCACTGAAATGGCTTCTCACCTGGAGTTTTAATGACATACATACATTAGTATACAATACCTACAGTACAGATACTGCATTTTATAGGATACTCAAGGCAACTATTTTAATTTGGCGTGATCCCTGTTTAGTGTGACAGTTCCTCTTTTGATGGCTAACAGATCTTTCACTGTCAACATATCTAATTCAGGGTTTCTGCAGAAATCAGCCAGTCAAATTTCATGCTTTTTAATGTCATTTTAATGCTATACTGTAAAAATTTTAATGCCATGATCGTGAACTCAAGAAAAATTACACAGGTTTGTTTTTATGTAAAAGATGATTTTTATATGAAAACTGTCCCTACATTTTACTACTTCTGAATCCGGAAACATTGCCTGGAACAATTCAGAAATGCTGAATGCTTCACAGCAGTGTTCAGACACTAGACCAACTTTGCCTGCAGCGTTGCATTCCACCAAAAAGATGCCTGAAAACTGCTTGATTTTCTGCCGGTAGTGGCGGCTCTGGTGGGAGCGGTGGTCACTACGGCTGCACTTGTGCTGTTTGTGGTGGTCGAAGTAGATCCTGAAGACTTTACACTGTTGGTCATAGGAACGTAATTAGCCACAGTTAACTATTGTCTGCCTCCCACAGCCAATTTGGGGTCGTCAGACTGCATGTGAGATTTCATGGCGTTGACACCCATTAGAGCAAGCTTAATTTTTTTCTTTTTTCAAGCACTGCAAAATCCTTCTCCGTCTTGACCACCAACGGGCTGTAGTCATTCTCTGAATTCCATGTTTTCTAGCCATTTTTGCTGGAATTTGCATTTCCCCATTTCCCAGCTCTCCTCCACCTGGTACAGCTTGTACCCGAATGGCCAGAACAATTATCACAATGGTTCAGCATGTTTATTTGGTGAATCACAATCTATAATTATATATTATTTTATTATTATATTATCAAATATTTTTCTTGAAAACTGCAGAAAATGTTTTTAATGCCACCAAGAATCAAATTTAATGATTTTTGATGCCATTCAAGGCCTTAATTTTCGCAAAATCAATTTAATGACTATTAATGCTTTTTAATGGCCTGCAGAAACCCTGTAATTTCAAAGCAAGACTTTTACATAATGGTATTTTAAAACATGATATATCATACCAGTGTGGATGAAGACATGCCTCTGCAGATGGTAGTTTGTTCTGAATGCAGCATTACAGTGAACACAGACGTGACATTTGGGGTTTGGTATGCCCAGTGATCCATCATCATTGATGCTGAGAATCTGTAACAGCAAAAACAACAGATATGAAATATAGCTGTATTTTAAAGAACATGATTCCTGAGATAAAACTGACTTGCACCTTTGCTGGTGAGCGCTGCTTCCTCTTTTTCTTCTTGGGACACACCATCAGGTCCTTAATTGCTTTTTTGTCCTTCTTTATATGGGCCGCTGGCTCAGACAGTTTCAGTTCCTGCTTGATGCTCAACTGTAAAAGTAAGACCATAGATAGTCAAGACATTTAATATGGCACATGACCTACTTTAAGGGCCACCCAAGCAGCCAGCAGTTTATCCAGGTCAGGTAGGTGCAACCGGGCAAGCTGGGGATAATCAACCAATGTGAGGGCATCTCACCATGGAGTTGCTCCAGGCATAACAGACCTAAAGGAGGCCTCAGGTCCTAGAAAATCTCAGATATGCTGAGAGATTACATCTGCCATTTGGTCTGGTGAGAGCGTTTGCATATCCTAAGACTGACTTTTCTAAAATTTATGTACCTGCTCACCAAGATTCTGCAACCATTACAGACATAAAATGTGATAACAATAAGATTCAAGTTCTTAAAAGATCCAAAAAAGGAAAAATCCTTGAACCCTGATCCTCTGGATTAGTTCAGATTATCCTCAATGTTTATATTTGGAATAAAAAATTGTCTTTTTTAGTGCATATTTGCGGTACTTGTATTCTTCAGGGATACAAAAGAAACTCTTCGGCTGATATCAACCTCAGCTTATAGGCTGTTGAGAATTACTAATTTTTTGGAGTATGAACCAGTGTACCTTGAGAGGTTTCACCAGCTTGAAAAAAGGGTCTTCGCAGTGGCTCCTCGCACTGTTTCTACTTCTATCTGTCATTCACTTAACACCAAAGTATATATTAAAAAGCTGAATACAGATTTCGATTATAGACTGCTATTAAAAAAATATTCAGTCAGTTACTTTAAACATTAACAGAGAATTTAGCAAACATTTTGCACTGAACTGTGTGAAAGAAAACTCACTCCGAATACGTGGAGACATTAGATACAGTATCCTCACAAATCTGAATCCCAAAACATGAACTACTACTTAACCAGCATGAACTCACTGGCATATGAAGCAAGCAGGGCAACTTATTGGTGAGTTTTAGGGGGAAATGCACTCCCACCTCGCCTCCTCCCTCCTCTTCTCCTCCTCCACCATTCTTGGTTATGTCCTCCTGCATCATCAGCTGCTCTGGAGGGACCAGGTCATGAGTGACCAGCGAGCTTTCAGTCAAATCCTCATCGTCGTCTTCGTCGTCGTCGTCCTCGGCCAACAGAGGGTGATTTGCCAGCGACCGTTCCCCGAGGGTCATCACCACGAGTCCTCCTCCACTGCCCAGGCCATCTCTCCCTCCTCCATCCATTCCTCCACTGCTGCATTTCAGCAGCATACCTTCTAACTTGTCCTCAGTGTTCATCTTACATAGAGTAGTTCTTGGTTCTGCAAAAACAAGGACAATGGTGGGAATGTTAGCTGGCCAAGTTTCAGATATGCTCAATCCAGTTTTAGTTTTGTGATGTGAATCACAACCTCAAAACAATAAGGATAAAATAATTTAGTTCAACACTAATGTCCACTGTCGTTCGTCATGAACCATATAAAACTAGCTGATAAGCTTCAAATAAGCTATAAGTTGATATTCATAAAATTGTGATGGTTTTGTGTCATTTTAATGTACAGTGATATGTGATTTAAATCCCTGGAATCACTGAACCCAATGAAATGGATACCCCTTTTGGTACTGAACCCTGGCAAAAACAAGTTAACAACACCAGCTCTGGTTTAGCTGCTAAGAGTTTGCCCAGTTATATAATAGTGATCTTGAAGACACTTAGTTGTCCTGTTGATACATATACATACACAAATCATGTATATTTTGGTTCGAGAAGTGTTTAATTTTCTAATCACTAATTGTACATACAGAATTAACCAAGCTCCTGGAAATGACTGGCTGCCTTATGAAAGCAGTCAAGACTTATGATCCCACTTCTATTGTCCAAACAATGCTTCTTCTCAGTATAGTGTCAACTTTGGAACTGGGTCAGCTGTTGTCTCTGTACTCTTATCTTGCAGAATGAACTATACAGTGCAAAGTGATAGCAAGCACAACTCGAAAAGTTCTGAATTTATTGAGATAATGTGCTGCTTTTATTAAACCAAGCCGTATAAAGTGAGGCCGTTTAAATTAAGTGCATTTTTTGTTAACGGCTAAATATCACCGTAAGTTGACATTACATTTCCAGTGTTATAAATGGTAACAAACACATTATAGGAAGCATTATACATTTTTACCTCACATTAAACATATGTATTACATAAGTGTTGGGTTCACTTGGCGTTGCACTACAGACCTAATTAGTTAGATAATTAACATTAGCAATCACTTGATCTTGACACGGTAAAGCTAGCTAGCGTAGCACTTGTGGACCGGTTGGTAACAGGTTTGCCACTTTAGCTCCAGCAGACTGACCCGAGAGAGACAGCAGGGCAGGTAGATATCTGTCACAGTCCAAACACACACCAACAACCACTTAGTCCCATATGTAAACACGCACACTGTGTCACTTAGGTTAAGGGTCTTTACTCTCCTGCTAGCCAGCTAGCTAGCCGCGCTTGTCAAAGCTGCTACATCACATTTGCAACAACGGCTGAAGTAAACGCAGGGAGACGAGAGAAAATGTCTGTACGAGTAAAGCTCGTCCACCACTTCGAATGAAACACAGTGACATTGTACTTCCAGTCACTTGACAAACCTTCATGGCCTGTTTGAAGCTAGTTAGCCAGCCGCTAGCAACTTGCTGCAAACATTGGTCAGTCTCTTTTGATGTAATATTCAGTTGACACGGCATCTTCACGGCGACAGTGTCCTCTCATTGGCAGTTTTCAACAACAAACTCTAGCTTACATTAAACCTCACACACGGCGCAAAGCACAACTCCCGTTTGCACATTTCACCAAACTTATCAATAGGGCTAGTTTTTGCTTTAGCGCTAGCGCCTCCAGCTTCCTCAGCCACTCTGTTCAATAGGCCACAGTGTTACTGGCTGCTAGTGAAGCTAACCGCCGCTAACTAGCTAGCTCGCCACCACGACAAACAACAACAATACGACTCAGTGGCGCACAAGTGATGTGTCAGCGACTAAAGCTGCATTGTGTCTTCTTACCTGCGCGTCTTACACCCGTTTAGCTGTCATGATTGTTATGCAAGACTACAGTGCAATGATGGAGTGCGGAATAATCAAATACACCATCACATTTCATGAAGGCATGGAAGGTTTTATTTGTCGCCATCTAGTGGTTGATGTTGGTGAGTGAGGTGAACGGTGCGCTCCTGGTCATGCTGCTGCTGATGTTCATCTGGCGACCTACTTCTATAGCCTAAATGATCTTCAGTGATATTGTCTTAATTGCCTAGTTGTCATCGGTTATTTCTAGTCTTTGTTCTCATTATTGTTTTTAGCCCCCCTTTTTAATAGTAACTCAAGTGGTCATGGTTAATCTTTGCTGTTAAATAGCCTGTGGTTCCATGATTGTGTTGATTCGATAAAAATCCATGTGGAAAAACTGCATGAGTGGGGTATGAGCTACATTAAAATCTGCTTTTTGCAGTTGTTTCTATTGCATGTGATGGGATGTTCGTAGTCTGGCCTATTTCTATTTTTGATTGAAGTTTCCCTGACTGCTCATTTTCTTGCCAAAGTGAAGCCTCAAAACCAGCACTTATTTCCTAATTTTGTTGAGTGATAGCAGCCATGTAAAGTCCTGTTATACGTATATATGTATATGTATGTGCACCAGAAGGTGGAAATCCTTCTCTAAAAATCTTTCCAGTAAAAATCTTGCCATATTTTTAAAATCGCCTGCACAGAGCTGCAATATTACAAATGTTTCAGTGATAGTTTTTGCTCTGTATTAAGGGATCAATTCTTCTTGAAGCTGTGCGTAAAGAGAAACCAACCTTGTTTTTTATCAGATAAAACAGCAATAAAGCGCGCATCAACTGGAAAAGGTTTTAATGCAGAATAATATCTGAAAACAATCCTTCGACTAATAGCTCTGCCAAAAAGCAATGTGGAGGGTCGTGATAAGATGATAGCCTGTCATGCCCAGCCATCACACACACAAAAACACACACATACACACACAAGAGCGCGCCGCCGTGAGGAATACTAATCAACCTGTTTGCCGACAAGTGCAGCAGCTCGGCGCGCAACTTAGGACGAGAAACGTCTCTGCCGGGTTTGATGTTAAAAAAAAATAAATAAATAAATAAAAAAATTCATCGCGCTCTTATACTGCAGCCCTCTTTGAACGAACCACGGGTGTTATCACTACAGTCTGTGTCCCTGTCTCCTCTGATGTGCGACAGGCAGAGAGTGGGTCTGGGGAGAGACAGCCCGCTGCTGTGCCGCTTCTAGCAAGGGAAGCCCCCACGCGTTGCGCGCCCGGATCGCCGGTATATATTCGCGTCGCGGAGTGCGTGTGCATGCGCGCCAGGCTCTAAATGTGTGTGTTGGCGCACGACAAAGCCCCGGGCTCCGTCCTCAACAGTTGCTACCGGAGCGGCGGAGAGGAGAGGAGGAGAGCGAGAGAGACAGCAGACTGAGGACGGACGGACGCGGAGCCCCACGCCGCTCTGCTCGGCTCTGCTCCTGACATGCAGTCGCTCATCTCTCCGGTGACCAAGGCCATCCTAGTCGCGCTCTTCATCTTCGCCATACTCCTCATTCTCTATGTGATCCTTTGGTACATTTGCAGAGACGTGGACTGCGACCACGGCATTTGAGGATTCCGTTAAAACGGGAGTAACGGGAATATCGCAATGGGGCGCACAGAGGAGCCCGCAGAGTCCAGGGTCATCCCGTAAGTCTGTCTTTTGTTTTGCCTTTCCAGTTGAGTGTGTGTGCGTATTTTTGACTTATTTGAGTATGTGTGCGTCTTTCTCTGTCCGTGTATGTGTACACACGCGCATTAAAGTAGTGCGTAATGTTAAATGCGCTCCGGTTAAAAGGTGATGACCGGCGTGCGTCTCCACTGGCACCTGCTATCCCTAACTCCAAACGAGCAGAGCCCCGAAATTCCTCTCTGGTAAACTTAACAGAGACCACCTATCAATATGTATTAGAGAGCTGGTGTTGTTACTGATGGGGAATCCTCAAAGGTGATACAATGTCATCTGAGGGATATCGAACTGGTGTCAAAACGGAGACGGTACGGGCGCGCGTGTGTGGGCTCCCAATGAATGGGGAACGGAGACCGCCGGTGACATTGCGGTAAGCGGTGTGGATGTCCCTTAAGGTCAAGAACAACAGTGTTTACCTCAGGTTGCAAACAGTGTTTACCCCCCTCTTCTCCTTCCGTATATCTGCGGCATTAGTTCACGTTCAGTTCATCTCGGTCTCTGAGGATGCTTCACATTGGCATTTTACGTCCAACGAGATAACAGGATTATCTCCATTGGCTCCTGCGCGTCTTATTCCTAATCTGTCTTGTGCCATGTTTTTGCGTCCTTATCATAAATACTCCGCTAATGCTTTTACGCATAGCGCATTTTGTTCCCCTTGACATCTGTGAGCTTGTTTCAGCCTTCTGTGTCCAATCTTAGTGTAGGAAGATGTGCTGATTTCCTTACTTTTACACACACACACACGCACACACACACACGCAAACATTGGCCACGCTTAATGAAGGGCTTGTCAATATTGCAGGCACGTTGGCCCCCAATGCTTCCGTGCGGTCACATGGCCCATAGAGCTATTAAACATGTGAGATGTGATTGCCATTTTTCATCTAGGTTCAAAAACCATTTTGTGTCATCTCCAGCCACCATAAATCAGGAAAATTAACACATTTTGCACCTTCCAAAGTGAAGGATGTGAAGGACACACCAAGGACATGGAGATTTTTTTTAAGGGTTTTAGAATATTCAAGCAGGAATGCAATCCAAAATCCAGTGCGTCTGTGTAATTTTTTTTGCAGAAAGAGTTTACATATCTTATATTCATGTGAATCTGTGCAACCTAAATCTATGTTGCACATCCTGATGTAACCAAAAAGAGTAGGGAAAAAGCCTGACTTGATCCCTCATGACTGTTACTGACTGCTGATTATTAAATGATAATCACTGACTGCAGCTGACAGAGCAGTTTAACCACTTTATCTTCATGAAACGCCGCATCACAATATTCCCCATAAACACCCCAGGAGATTTAAAAAACATCTCCCCTAACTCACCGAGAAAGTGTGAGTTTAAGCTTAAAAATTTTAAACCGTCTTATTTTGAGCCACGGGTGCTACACTCTCGTATTTAAAAATCCATAAGCAGCCTAAATGCTGGATGCGGCCAGGAGGAAGAACCCCCACAGCCTCCTAAACTGTTGTGTGTGCTCTCCTGCAGAGAAAAGGAGAGTCTGGTTGGATGGCAGATGCCCTCTTTGACCGGAGTACAAAATGATTTCTGCCAGCCACGAGTAGATATGCAACCAGCCTTTGTCACTCTTCAACACGCACAGGCTGCAAATGACAGTTGTGACTCTATTAGTCTCAGTAATAAACATAATGAGAGAAAGAGCGAAAAGAAAAATGTATGTGACAGCTAGTCCAGCTGTTGGTGTCTGTCTGAAGTGGTGTCCTGGATTGTCTATGTGAGTGTGTTGAGATGGAAAGAAGGAGGGAAAAAAAAGCTGTGTTTGAGTGGCTGTGTATGTTTGTGCAGTTTGTTAAAGAAGAAAGGCTGTGTGTGTGTGTGTGTGGGTGTGACAGCGTGGGAGGGGGTTAAACACTGACATGCTCCAGAATGACAGATGAAAAAAAAAAGTGGAGCAGTGAAGGCTCAGCGGGACTCAGCATGAGAGACAGGTGTGTGTATGTGTGTGCGTGTCTGAGCGTGCCAGTGCGTGCATACATGCGCATGAAATTCACTCGAGTTTATTGAAAATGTTTCCCTTCATTAAATAAATGTGTAAACTGTAATGCTGCAGTGTACAAACTGCATAATAATGGTTTATCTAGTTAGCGTGACCTTAAAAGTTAAACTACTCTTATCACACGCACCTTGAGGGACTGTGTTAAAATGACACAGGATGGATTTTACCCTAAATTCTCCGACTTTTGCCTCCTTCTTTTCTGATTTCCACGTTGTCTTTGCGGTCATGATTAAAGTAATTTATCCCACTAACACGATAGAGCATTACTAATTGTGATGCTGGGCGGGTAGGCGTGGACCGAAAGGATTCTTTTCTGAATGCTTTAATGGTAATACACCTTGATAGAGCCAAGATCAATTGCGATTGAAGTCATAAAATATGTAGGGGAAAAAGTAAATTATTGAAGCTTGAAGCTGCAGAGAAGCAATTTGTTAACTTATTCTGGCCTCACAACTTGCCCAAACTGCAAAGTGTGTGTATAAATGTGTGTGTTTTGTCATCATATTCACAAAAAACTTTACAGAGGAAAATGAATACAGTCCCTTATACTAATGCTGCCTTCATAAATATAGAATTATCAGATAAGTTTCACATTATCAAACCATAGACATGACTGTAAAGGTCAATGCTGTTTTTGGATCGGTGAGATGTGGCTGCCTGAAAAAATGCCACTTTTATTAATCCTGTTGTTTCGCATTTACTGTGAATAATTCATTTCTACTTTTGTATATTTCCGTTTTCAACTTTTGTCCTTCATATGGTAAACAGCTGCCACTACTATGTAGCAAAATTTTTTAATTAATTTTGTTCCAAATATTGTTTGACCTCTATCATTACGTGTTCCATAGCAAGAACAAATATACAACTTCTAGCTGATAAATTCATGAATTATAGAATACCAAACTAGAAATATCTTCTCATTATTTACTGGCAGGCCAATATTACTGCTTCATATTAATGCTGTAATTCACAACCATTTAGACTGCTAAAAAAGTTGTGCTTAGTTTGACTACACTGAGAAACGACATTTTCTTCTTATTTTTTATTTCAAAAAAAGTGGCTTGTAAATTGACAAAGTAAAAATTATATTATTATGAATGTCACTTTTAGCTCAGTTTGCATCTCTGTATGAAGGACCTTCAGGATATTCCACCCATTCTCATGTATGCTAATCCTTAAACCATAGCTGTGTGGCCACTGATAGGAAGTGCAATTAATGAACTAAATTTACATTACTTTATGAATGATGAATTTTAAGTTGTGGTAAGTTACATTGTTGAGTTTTAGTTTTTTTTGGACTGTGCTTGTTTTGAAGTTAGCAGGATATCCCATTACCCTGCTTTAACTTTAATGACATTTTGATAGTACGGAAACTGACTGCAAAATAAATTGCTTGTTTTTGCAAAGTTTTATTTTATTAATTTTTTTTTAACAAAGACCAAAACTGAAAAGCAGTACCAACATGTCAGTGTAGACATTTTTAAACAGAAAATTACATCAACATTATTGCAGACTGAGGACAAATTAAAGGAAAAAAACATCCCAAAAGGTCTTAGTAAGATGTTGAGCCTCCACGTGCCACCAGAACAGCTTCAGTACACTTTAGCATTGATTCTCTGGAGGGATGAACATCCTTCTTCCAAAAAATAATCTCTCATTTGGTGTCTGATGATGATGATGGAGAGCAGTGTTTAAGACGTTGGTCCTAAATCTCCCATAGGTGTTCAGTTGGTTTGAGATCTGGAGACTGGGAAGGATGCATCACATGATGTAAATCATTTACATATTTAACAAACCCTTCAGTAGCCCCTTGTACCGTCTGGATGGGCCTCTGTTATCCTTGAAACGACCGCTCCCATCAGGATGTTTCATCATAGGATAAAGGTGATCACTTACAGAAACTTCGGACTGATTTGCAGTGACCCCTTCCCTCTAAAGCAGGGGTGGGCAATTAATTTTCATATGGGGCCACATGAGAAACTTTGACGGTTGTTAAGGGCCGGACCAGTACACTTAAAAGCTCTGCTCAATATATATATCTCAATAAAAACAGTAAATTACACAATACAATGATGCACAATGCCCAACTCTTGAATCTCTGCTCTCAGATCCCAAACTCGTTTAAGCACCTTGTCCAGGCTGATCCATCTGACAACTGTCTGGTAACCAAGGTCACCATGTTCACTATCATCTCCTCCAAAAAGACAACAAACTGTCTGTAATTCAATGCTCTTGCCCTGATGAAGTTTACTAACTACTTTAGTTACAACATCAGTCACGTGGTTGATTTTTAGCACTGACTTACACAGCACCTCCTGATGTATAATACAATGCAAAAATATCAGTTTTTGTTCTGGATTTATTTCAGTCACTTTATCTTGCATCCGTTTCAAAAGTCCAACATTTTTCCCTGTCATATTTGGACAGCCATCAGTTGTAACACCAACCAAATTCTCCCATTTTAGTCCCAGCTTGTTCATGCGTGTATTTACCTCAGTGAACAAATCACTCACCGTCGTGGTCCCTTCATTGGCTGCACAGCTGACAGCTCCTCCATCATCTCAAAGGTTTTTTGTTAGTCCACGTACAAAGATGAGTAACTGGGCTGTGTCACGGACATCACAGCTCTCGTCCAGAGCCAAGGAGAAAACGCCAAAATCGTCCACTTTGCTGTGCAGCTGAAGCTCCAGATTTTCGGCGATGCTCTCCGCCCGCCTCGTTACGGTTCGCCTCCAAAGGGTCACATTAACGAACGCTTCTTTTTTTCTCCGGGCATATAAGCGCTGCAGAGTCCACCAGACATTCTTTTATAAACTCTCCATCAGGGAATGGCTGACTGTTTTGGGCGATTTTGTAGGATATTACTAAACTCGTCTTGACTGCTGCATCCCTTTATGTGTGAGCTTTGGTAAAAAAAAATCCTTGCTGCTTTAGCAGTTTAGCTAGCAAACCTTCAGACATCCTCCCCGCTCTGCATCAGTCAATGTTTGTACTTCGCCATGTTTGGTCTCGTAATGTCGATTATAATCCTTGAGCACCGCGATGTGTTCGCCACAAACTAGCCCACGGCTTTACCTCTGACTTCAGTGAAGAAATACTTGGAAGTCCACGCCTTGTTAAAAACTCTGCATTCGGAATCAATCTTTCTTTTTTGCCGTTTTTTGCTGAAGCTGACCAACAAACCAACCAGCTAAGTATGGAAACCACGCGCGAAAAAACGTTAACTTAGCAGATCTTTCAAAATAAAAGCAGTGCAGGCGTATTGTTTGCATGTATTGGGATGAAATATATTTGCATTGACTTTTAATATTTTCCAGTGACCTCATACGGGCCAGTCAGGGTCATCCGGCGGGCCGGATGTGGCCCGTGGGCCGTAGGATGCCCAGGTCTGCTCTAAAGGGACAAGTGGACTTAAACCATTCCAGAAAAACGCTTGCCACAGCAGAACAGAGCCACTTGATTCCTTCACTGTAGGGGTGAAGGGTTCAGGTTTTTCATTTCATGTGTCACCAATCTGTAGTTTGCCACTGAGAAGTATATTTTTTGATGTCTAAGACTGAAATAATCCCAGTCAAAAGTGTTTATTTTCTAAAATGGATATTTGCTGTTAAATAGAATCAAATGCATCACTATCAGTATCAAAATTCCATCACCTGTCAGGATCTGTTTACCAACATTTACCCACCTAAGCAATGAGACAGAAGACAGGTAATTCTGAAAAGACATTAACTACTTCAATTATGTGCCACCTTTTTCTTCTTCAGTAACTTATATTTTTGAGATCGAGCATCTAGTTTTTTAAACGCTTTTCGTGTTGTTTGGATTTACTCACTCTGACTCATCTACTATCATCTGCGCGATACATCTGGGACATCCTGTTGCACGTCAGCCCTCTTTTCTTTCTCCTCTCCCTTCAGTCAACTCTACTGTATTCGCTCGAAAAGATTGCCCCAGAATAGTTTTTTAAAGGCACCGTGTGTCTGCGCATCACTATTCAAATGTTAATCTGAAAACCAAGTTCCAGACTTCAGACAGCTCCTGAAAGCAGCGACTATGGGTCAGGATGACCCAACGCCACAAATATATCCTTGTTCTGAAGATCTAAAACTCAAATTGGCTCTTCATAAGATATGAGCACTGAAAGACACACAGACACACACTGCACACACACCTCAAAGCCGTAAAAATAGATTGTGAGTGACTCAGCCGTTATGTAAAGTCCATCTCTGATAGGGCCGCCTGGGGCTGTTTATGTCAGTTTAGCTTGACGGCACTGGAGCTGAGGTGACACATGTCTGCTGTGTCCGAGCTTCAATACACACTCACACATCCACACACACAGACACACACACACACACACACACACACACACACACACACACACACACACACACACACTTTTCCCAGAATATGCGTGCGAGCCTCTCGCGCTCTCACTCTTCCTTTCTAAGTCTACGTTCCCCAGTGTGTGTCCCCCGATGGACAAAGATGTGATACAGTCAGCGTAATGGACTCCCTCCAGCCCAAACAGCGTACATTATTAGCATTTCATTGCAGACTGGGATGGAAACGCCATGTTAGACGTGAATCACAGCTGCCATCCCTCTGGCCAGGTGGACAGTTTGATCAATAGTGGTAAACATGAGCGACCCAGGACCTGAATCTCATATCAGACCGATATCTTCGCTTTCTGTTGTCTTTATTATTGTGTAGCATCCATAAAGCAGATGTGATGCCGGATGTTTGATTATTTATTTATTATCTGTATTGGTCCCCATTGACAAAATCTTGACTGTCTAAATTATAATGAGACATTTCAATCAGCTTCTGTGTAAAGATGTTTCCTCACTTACTATCCTGGGTATGAATAATGACATTTAATGCCCCACTGTGGCTCTAATACTGGTTTGAAGACTTTTGGATCCTCACTACAATGTGTGACTGTTTTCACATTTAAAGATCTAAAGGTATCCAACGGTGCTATTGGCTGCCCATAGCTTACATAATAAAAAGAGGCATTGGTTCAGATGTCAGGATAAAATCTGATTAAGTTTTCTTTGACACAATTACAGTTGAAATGAGATTTGTTGGGGGGGAGGGGTGTCCAGATAGCTCAACCGCTTGAGCGGGTGACCCATGAACAGGGACTAGATTCCCCGACACAGCGGCCTTGGTTCGATTCCAGCTCACGGCCCTTTGCTGCAGGTCTTCCCCCCATTCTTGTCCTCTACTTTCCTGTCTGCCTTTCAACTTAACCTGTCAAATAAAGCCAAAAAATAACTTAAAAAAAAAAAAGAGATGTGTGTGACTGAGCCGGGGTAGGGTTTTCCGGTTAAACGGGGGGTTGTTGAAGGCCTTGAAGCCAGGGAAACACAACACACATCACCGTAAAGGTTTTCTGTCTTCATATAATCCTGGAGTGGGAGGCTGCAGGGAGACAGGAAGTGAGAGAGCAGGAGATGAAAGTCTCCTCACAGTCCCGTCTCAGCGACAACAGGTTTCAGACAGAAAGAGGAGCGCACACACTGACTCACAGACTGTTAAATTAAATGTGTTAAATACTGTGTGTGTATGTTTGCCGGTGTGTGTGTGTGAGGGTGTGTTGCACAGAGTTAATGACAGTCTTAATTGGAGCAAGCAAATATCCCTCCCACTGCTTCTCATTCTACATCTACTAATAGAAAGACATCCACTCCCAAAAGACAGTTGGGGAAAAACAGGTTTGGGAAGTATTTGACGAATATGTGCCCGCGCGCACACACACACACACACACACACACACACACACACACACTGATTTTTGTCGCACACAAAGTGATGATTACATGATACGCACAATTTGCATGCATAATAATAAGATCTTTACACATATATTGATCTACAGACACATGGGAATGCCACAAAGCAGAGTGTACATACAGCTTCTCACATACACAGAAACTGAAATGTCTCTTGCTCTCTACCTTTAAATTATGTGCCCTAAATGAAGCCTAACTCTGCACTCGGATCATCTATTCCTTGCCCCGAGTGTAATTTAGGAGAAAGGTTTGGGAGATACCTGACATTTCCAGAGCTGCTGTCATGTTTATCTAGCCTGAAAACTGGAAGGAGAGACCAATTACAGTTCAAGAGATGGTGCGTTCAAGTATGGGCCTGAGGAAGGAAGTGAATATTGATCTGTTGTGTGAAGCTTTGTGAAGATCTACACATGCATATTTGGTCACTGAAAACAGGTTGGGTGCTTCAAAGCAGGAGGTTAATGAGACGCTGGGAATACTGGGTTTTAAAATGTGCTTCTGTTCCATAGCTTCAAAAATCTATCGCGCTAATTAACCAGCAGTCATTAACGTAGAGACAACTCTTTCCAGATAAATCCAGTTCATTTCATTTACTCCCATCTGCTCCCAGTAGTAAAATTATAAGCGATTTTAGGGCATTACAGACTTTTTATTCACAAGTAAAGACACAGAAGTACCTGTGAAACACAGAGATGGATGACCTGCAACAAAGGTTCCAGGCCGTTTGTAAATCTGGGATGTTGTTATATGATGTGCAAAAATCTCAGGTTTTACTTTCATGTTTACAAGCTGGCCTTTGCCTTCTCTCCCCATGGAAAACCTGTAGCGACACAACAATTACCAAACCTGTCCACGTAGAGTCCACTGCCTTTTCCCACCCTTGACTCCGAGTGCACATCCAGCCATCCGTGGATAGGGGAAGTCTCTCTAAATTGCCTCTCCTGGGTTTCTTTCTTTTTTGTTGTTGTTGTTACTTACAATCTAAGTGTTAGTAGTTTTTTGGGAGTACTCCTTGTCTTCATAGACAGCTGGGACCAAGTTGGAAACCCCCGCTGCTGAGGACTGATAAAGCCCCCTGACAAACTTTATAAGACGTTCCACAAAATAGGGTAAGCCCTTGTACTGAGCCAAAGTAGGAATATTTTTGATATAAAAAGAACACCTTATTAACAGTCGAAGTACTGCAGTTCCAAATTTACTGAGGGATAAAGGATATAAATCAGAAAGAAATGTGCACAGTGGAATGGTTTAACCCTTATGTTGTCCTGTGGGTTAAAATTGACCTGTTTTAAAATTTGAAAATGTGGGGAAAAAAAAATATTTTCACAGTGAAACTTCTGTTGTCCACATTTTCATCATTTTTTAGAAATCTTTAACATTTTTTGGTGGAAAAAAAGAAATGTTAAAAATGTTTCTTAAGAACATTCACAAAAAAATCAACCAAAATCCAGCGAATTTTGCGGGATTTTGGTTGACTTTTTTTGTGAATGTTCTTAAAGAAAATATTAGAAGTTTTACTTATATATATGTAATCACTTTAGATATTTCTTGGATTTTTTTTGGGAAGATTTTTACTCATTTTTTGAAAATATTTACAAGAATTTTCTTTCCAAATTTGGGGAATTTTAAAAAAAAATAATACTTTTCAGGGAAACTTTTAAGGAATTATTAGAATTTTCTTCCTGAAGGTTTTGCAAAGTTTCAGAAATTTGGAGAATTTTTTGCTGATTTTTTTAGATTTTTTTCAAACAAGGAAACAATATTTTTTGGTGCCCGTAAACGAGGACAACAGGAGGGTTAATGTCATGGAAAATACTCTTACTTGCTAATAGTTAATGAGAAGATTGATACCATGCTTACTGTACAAGGCAAAATAAATGTTAAAAAAAATCAAATAATGGTCAAACAAAAATTGTAATATTAAAATAAAATGCCGTATTTCAAGTAAAGTGCAAAAACAGTCAGTTTACAGATATTTTTATTATATGTGTTGCAGAGAAACAATGTCATTTGCAGATTTTAAATGAGTTATTCAGAATTAGAATCAGATTCTGATATTATTACGATCCATATATTCAATAAAGTGGTCACACATGTTTATGATTGCCAGTTAACAGCCTTATTTTGACACACTACTAGTACACACTACTATTGATTCCAAAACACTTTTTCAAATAATTTTTGATTTGTTTTCTGAAAATTAACAACATCAAGAAATTATTCACTATTGGTTCAGCAAAGCCCCCAGAGGGAATCAAAAAAGTACAATAGGCCTTTCTCTGCGATATGGCACCGGAGTTTATGAAAACAAGATTTTTATTTCAATGAATAAATACCTTAAGTAAATATCTTGGATAAACTAAGATGGTAAGATGTTTGTAAGCTATATATGAAGCAAGGGCTGACAGACTATAAGATAAGGACCGAGAGTTTTTCAAGCTGTGAGATATGCCAGTGCAAGAGGGTTAGAGAGGATGTTCAGATACAGTGGGAAGTAAATTTTGAGTCAAAGATTGTCCATAGCTCACTTGAATGTGAACACACAGACGTGATACATACATTTTTAGATTGAGTGTTTTTCCCAAATACATTATCCATCAGGAATAAGCATCCATAAATCCACACTCATAAATCATAACAACTGCTCCACTACTTGTCTGAGGGTTTCTTTCCAGCGATAGTTGTCTTTAGGTCCATGGATATGTTGCACAGAGAAACACCTAAGCTAAGCTTTGAAGTGTACTTTTAATGGTGCCAGTTTGCTAAAATGTAAACAAATATATATACTGCGACTCTCCTGTACTGTACTAAGTGTGAATATCAACATTGTTCTTACATTCCAATAACACTCTCCTTCATCCATTCAGCTTTCAGACTGAGAACCCCTGCCTTCACACACATCCTACCAGCACCTCTTAGTGTTAATAATTAAAGTTGTGTCTTGTTTGTTCAATCCATTCAGACACTGAAATGTGAAAAAAAGACTATTTTTGGTCACACTGAGAGTAGTTTGAACGTGCGTCAGGCCAAGAAGTCGTCCCAGCATCTAACTCCTCTTAACACCTTAAGTTGTGGTTTTTAATGCGTTAATGAAACTGAAGACTAAAGCAGTTAATTAGAGAAATTTAAAGTTGCTGGGAGGCAGAATTTGTTGTTCTGAACTAATGCAGGCTGGCTGTTTCCCCGAGTTTACTGTCTTTATGCTCAGCTCCAGTTCAGCATACAAATAGAAGAATGATAAGCTTGATTCCTTAAAATGTCACAGAACAGACCTTTGCAGAATGTCAAAATGCTACTGAGCTGCCTTAGCTGAAATACAATATTGTAAAATATGTTTTGAAATTAAAATCTTCCCTTGTATAGCAACTACTGCTGACAACTGTCAAATAAATCAATGTCCTACTGATATTTGTAAACCTTTAAGCAATTGCAAATAAATGACTGTCATACGCTAAAAGATATACCTAGGTTTAGTATTTAACCAAGCATACCAAGCCAGAAATATGCTAGATCAGATTCCCTCCCATCTTTCAGACAACACGACACATAGGACACATGTAGAGCGACAGAATGCAGATGTAAACTGCAAAGCACAAGCAGAGAGAGACGCACACCTGCTGTTATTTACACAAGAACATGTGCACAAACACACACGTCTGTGTTTTAGTTTGCAACATACAGAACTCCCCATGGATGTGTCTTTCCTACATGCACACATGCTTTATCGTTGTGGGGGTAAACAGAGTGTAGCCTGCGGCTCTGGCTAAGTCTGAGCTCGAGTCTAACCTCGATTCTCTGCCTCTCGGGGTTGGAAAGCACTGAAAGAAGCGGCTCAAACTGAGAGAAAAAGACAACATCAATTCACACAAGCCGAAGCACTCGGGAGCCCAAATTGCCCGTGACACACCTGGAAAATTACCTTTCTTCACGATGTGACACTTCACCTGCCATCTCCCTTGGGTGGCAGTTGATCAGCAGCAAAAACAAACAGGGGCAAAGTGTTAAGGAACGGCGTGTCAAAACACTATGTGAAAACTCTTAGTGCCATTTTCAGCTAAAAATATCCAATATCCTCTACCTTCACTTCTCACCAGGAATAAGACTATGTGAAACATGAAACACAGATTACATTTTAACTGGCAGCATGCACACAGACACACACATAGACACACACATGCACACACATCCCACAGAGCTGTTGTCAGCCTGGATTTACAAAATGAGACAAGTTGGGCTTTCCAGCCAGCCAGCGGTTGTCACATAAGACTAGGTGACTGTTGGTTGGAGCTATTTTGATGCTGTTCACATGTTATTTACATCACACACCCTCCTGTCATGTACTGTTGCCAGCGTATCTCCCGTGTGCGCATATGTCTTCATTTGTGTGTGTGCGCCGCTGCGTGTTTCTGTGTGTCTCCCTGACGTCCCATCATCCCAAATAATCATCCCACAGTCATGCGTGAGATGCGATTTCCTTTGAACAATAGCAGGCCAGCTCGCCTTGCTGACCCCCCAACCTCTCAGGCTGCGGTGGAACAAACATCCACATGTGCGCACGAACAGACTGCACATCCTCTCTGCGCACAATAACAGCAACACACGCACATTTAAAATACGCACACAGCCTCCACAGCTCAGCCTCCATCAGGGTGGCAGTGATGACACAGTCTCTTTATGTTGCCGCTCATTTAACTGCCTTCTGGAGCAGACTTTAATAACTGGGGCCAACCGCTTGTCAGTGCTGCTATTCTAGCATGACCTTAACTATTGGGTGGTGGGAAAGACACAAACTAATGCTAATGATTTGCCTGCCAGGAGAAAAAAAGAGGGAAGCTACTGTGAATGCTCCAGACCTGTGTTTAACAGCAATGGTTGTAATTTTATTGAAAGCAGGGAGAGTTTGGTTGGCCTGCTTTGAGTGCCTTTGATAATTCAGCTCTTTCCTGGTTTGTTAGTTAAACTCAGTCCATCACCGCAGTGGAATATCGATTCAGGTTTTGTGGTTTACAGACTTAAACGTAGTCGCTTGAATTTACATAAATATCTCTTTTGGTAATAGTAATAATCATTTGACTTGAGGCAGAGCATTCAGCTGTTTAGTGTGTGTCAGTCACATGTTGAATAAATGTTGTTCCAGGTGACGTGATGTTTTTTTCTGTTAAATTATGAGATGTATGGAAATCATGCTGTCTTTTGTAAGTTCAGCCAACATGGTTGTAACTGCTTCAGTTCCATTTGAATGCATCTTTTTCCCCCTTTTAATCAGGAAAGTAAAACCTACTAAACTGTGACAGAAAAACAACTTTACTAAAGTGAAAGTGTGTGGAGAAATCCAATTAAGAACTCCACTCCAGTGAAATGTTCTTTTTTGTTTGTTTGTTTTTTACTTTGTTAATATGTGCATTTGGTGTTTCTTTATATAACTGGAAGCAGTCAACACCATAGCTGAGCATGTCCACCTTGAAACTGCAGTATACTGAAGTCAGTCTCAAAAACACGGTTTCAGAAGGTTTCATACAAAATAAACCCGAGGAATTAATCCAATTAACTTGCAGGGTGGGGCGTTTTTTTTAGTTCAAATGTATAGCAAAATAATTTCAGGAGTACAACTTTACAGTCTTTGAACAGAATCACAGGTGAGCTGGTGTGCTTGGGCTGCAGAGAGGGATGGAGAAATGGGTTTAAAGCGTGGCAGGGACTTTATATATATATGCACATTCTAAAGAAAGCAAAGAGTGAGAGTGCTACATCTACGCATTTCATTGCAAGAAGGTAATATTTTCCTGAAAAAGAAAAACTTGTAAATATAGCAATTTTTTTGAAGTTTTAATAAATGACTAGAAAATGACTTTTAAATAAAAGTACAAAAGTTAAAGTACTCATTCTGTAGAAATGTGGCCCCTGGGACCATCACATTGCTGGGTTGGTAATACTGATGCACTGATGCGTAATTTACTGTTGTAGCTGGACATACCACACTGGAGAGCCTCTTAATAATACAGTACAGTATTTAGCACAGTGACATATTAAACAGGAGAAATGGCGAGGTGATTTTTTTTATTATTTTTTTGGTAAGACATTAGAAAAAATTATTCTGTGACACACATTAAGATTTTTTTAAAAATGCTAATCTCTATTCTAATTTAACTTTTTCTAACCTTATTTACATGGAATGGGGGGGGGAGAAATTGTGTGGGGAAAATGCCTCTATTTTCTTTTCTCTTTTTGGCAATTTATCACAAGTCTGTGTGGATTCTCAGTCATTGAGGTCACGGTAATCTAAGCGCCTCCTTAGAAGGTAACTGGATTTCTTTCTTGGTTCAAGAACATAGCTTCAAGAAAGAAAAAAAAAAAAAGTCCAGTTGCCTTCTTCTGAAGCACTTAGCCCAAAAAGTTAGGAACCTGTGGCTTAACTTTTAACAATGCACTGTATTTTATAAGGTTATTATTATATATGTGATTGTTTAAAAAGTAAAATCTTAACAATAGCTGTCGAAACATGTAGTGCAGTACAAAGAGCAACACGGCCGGCTGACGTGTGGTGGTGTACAAGTAGACACGAACTATTCAAATGGAGTACATGTACCTCAAAGCTGTACTTACCTAATTGCATTCCAACGCTGAAACGCTATCAAGTCATTTTTGTTCAGAACTATGCATAGCTTTAAATACACGTACATTCAGCAATTATCCTAAATTAAATTCCACTTCCACACAGGTCTTACCACTTAAACTGGTGGAGTGATCTCTGTTAGCATCTCATCATGCTATGGGAATGTGACTCAGTGCAGCAGGTGTCCTCTGAAGAGACGGAAATAAACATTCATCCAGCATAAAAAGGCAGCTCTTTTAATAAATCCTTGCTAGCCTCACAATTCCCAATTACACACTCACACACTCATGTCGCTACTTTAGGCATGTGACTGCTTTCATCTGAGCTTTTGCAGGAGGATGAATGAATTTCTTTATTTTAGTTAAAAACCCAACCAGTAAACATAGATAATTGCTCCTTTGGCTGCTCTGTGTATGTAACATCGCTGCTCAAGTAAACATTTCTTGTAATACACAGGTAATCCATGAATTAGACTTTGTGACAGAACGTAGCATCTCGGCAAAATGTTATCACACAAACACTGAATCACCTGAAGATCACTGCACTCCAAAGTGTCAGGTGACTGAGGAGAAAGCGACAAACAACGTTGGTGAACTTCACATGATAAAATCACATAATGATCGAAAATGCCATCTTGACATTTGATTTCTTTGAGCCTAGTGGAGTGGTCGAAGACGTTCGGTATCTCCTGTGCGCAGGGAGTACTGGTCATGATTGGGAGTCATGGTGTGTGACGTGCTGTGTCAGTAGCTTATCTTTGGAAATGGAAAATGATTTCAATGTCACTGAAGCTGTTGTTGTCACTGTAGTGATTGGTGCTGTAAATTATTGCATGCATTAACCCTCCTGTTGTCCTCATTTACGGGCACCAAAAAATATTGTTTCCTTGTCTGAAAAAAATCCAAAAATTCAGCAAAAAAAATTCCCCAAATTTCTGAAAATTTGCAAAACCTTCAGGAAGAAAATTCCAATAATTCCTTAAAAGTTTCCCTTGAAAATTTTATTTTAAAAAATTCCCCCAAATTTGGCAAGAATATTCTTGTAAATATTTTCAGAAAATGAGTAAAAATCTTCCAAAAAATCCTAAAAATATCAAAAGTGATTACATATATGTATCAGTAAAACTTCAAATATTTTCTTTAAGAACATTCACCAAGAAAAATAAACAAAATCCAGCGAATCTCGCTGCATTTTGGTTGAATTTTTGTGTGAATGTTCTTAAGAAACATTTTTAACATTTCTTTTTTTCTACCAAAAAATATTCAAAAGTTGTGGCCATCAGAAGATTCACTGTGAAAATGTAAATTTTTTTTCCCACATTTTCAAACTTTAAAACGGGTCAATTTTGACCCGCACGACGACATGAGGGTTAATGTTATATGCATGTAGTTTTGGCAGTTTTGAATCATGAAATCCTGCAAAAACTTGACTTGTATCGTGTTGGGCTACGCATAAATTAATTGAAGTGCCATATTTTTTTCTTGATTTTGCATATTCATGCAGGGAACACTTGGAGAAATGGGCATTTTTACAGCTGATCATAACAGTTTCCACTAAGAGG
Organism: Amphiprion ocellaris; assembly: GCF_022539595.1. Lineage (NCBI taxonomy): Eukaryota > Metazoa > Chordata > Actinopteri > Pomacentridae > Amphiprion > Amphiprion ocellaris. The sequence continues at coordinate 13,465,535 of NC_072776.1, forward strand.
CAGTGTGATCAGAGAAGGAAAACCTGTAGCAGTCAGAATAGCAGTCAGTCAACACTCACTATAACACAATGCTGCAGACTGGAGCTGCACTGCACCAGAAACGTGCTCTTAAAGCCTATCTGGGGAAATTATAGATCAGGCCAGTGTGTCATCCCTCTGTTGCTTCTGTGGTGTGTGACCTCAGTGGCAGCAGTTAATGAGGTAGTCAGCGAGCTGAAGGGAGCAATATGTTGGATCTACAGAGAAAGATCACACGGCACATCAAGCAGCCAAGCAGCAGCGACTAGGCCCCTCAATCATACACTAATTCCACCTCTGCAGCCAAGTGACGGATGACTTCAAGAAATCACATTTCCGAAGGTCAACTAGATGGGATTGAGAGAGAAAAAAAAATAGTCTGTTTGGTCATTTCAAGAAAAGCGTTTGTGTAAATCAGACCTCCCGAATCGGTTGGCCGAAGGTTAATTGAAGGATAAGGAAGGAAGCGAGGTTGATAGCTTCATATTGGGACGCGCCCCGCGGAGGGAACTGTGCCTTTTATCCTCCGTTGTTTCCTCTGCAGTGACTGCTCACTCTGGTACACGTCCTGACAGAGATGCTGTCTGCTCTCCGGTCTTATCTTCTGCCAGCTGTCAGGCTCTACCTGCTGGGTTTGAAGGTCCTGTTGGTCCAGCTGTTCAGCAGACCTCCGAGGTTGCCAGGTCGGTTCAACTCCCCTCTAAGTTGCTGCTTCTCCTGACGCTAATTTGACAAGTTGTGTGTCGCTGTCAGTGACGCCTACTTGTACAGTTTGTGAGTAAATTAACGTCGTCGCTTTCTAGTTACACGACATATCGTTCATTAGTGTACGCCTAAGCCGTTATTCCTCTCCGTGTTAGCTGTCAGCTGTCAGCTTGTTGCACTTTAGCGCTAAGCTAACAACGTTAGCTAGTTTGACAGAAGCTCGAAACATGAGCTAAGTAAGTAGTTGTTTGGCATCATATGTACGCCGAATTCACCAGAATAACTTAACAATTCACTATAACCGCACAGTATGTTCGATAATCTGTCTATATTTGCCGCCAAGCGATGGAGGTTTAAATCAGTGTTTTTAGAATGGCGTTTGGCTGCAACTGCTGAAGACAAATTCAGGTGCCTCAGTACAACCAACGAATGAATATCTACGGAATACAGCAAACAGCTAAAGAAAAGTGCAGTGCAGTAATTACATCTATATCTATCTATAGGTACATATATCCTTTCCTTAAAGTTATAGCAGCGTTTTGTTATTTGTACACCCGATAAAACAATAATACAAAGCAATTGACTGTCCGTATGAGTAAATACAGCCCCTTGAGCAAGACTTTGACAACTCGCCTAAAGTGTGATACAAACCTGACCCCAGGCTTAACTTTTAATAATGCATTGTATTTATTAGGGTTATTATTATGCTTTTTATTACAATAAAACATAGTTTTATTCTAAAAAAAATGTTTGTAGCTATTAATAAAAACATTGCCTTAGCCAAAAAGCAGGAGACCGGAGATCGAGATCCATGTTTATATTGTATATCCATACATGGAAAACAGAATTGCTATCACACAATAAATCATCAGCTCTGCTCAATAAAGATTTGTTCCTGTCAGGGTACTTCAACACTTTCTAGTGCATACAAGTAAATAAAATTAACATAAATCATTCTCAGGAGAACTAAAGTATGTAGGGATGATCTACTCATGGTCTTAAAAAGATTAATGTGTCTTCTATAATGTGTATTCAATATTTCACTGTAGAAGACAATGAATTTACCTAACTGGTGGTGTATAGGTTTGCACAAGAACTGCTGTTGAACTGATGATTTTTGAAATTTAATTTACTTCTTTGATTTGTCTTTTATCATGCCAGTTATATATCCTCCTATTATAAAAGCAAAATTTTTGTTTGAGATTGAATTAAACACATAAATGCTACTGCAATACATACAGTTCCCACCATAGATGTTTTAACATTCTGTTAGTATATAGAGTTGTACAGTTTACAACAGAAGTGAGTACACCCATGTGCATTATGAATAGATACATACATTTTTAAATTTACATGGGATCACAGTTTTTTCCTGTCATCTGCTTAAGGACACATCAAACATCAAAAACTGGCTTTCTTTAAGAAAGTAAGGAAAATTCATCATGCAGTTCCACATGAATTCAAAAACCTACATAAAATCTCTCTGAGTTTGACAGAAAGTGTACATGTCTAACTACAAGCACTTTTCATCTCTTGAAATATCGGTCTTTCTTAAGTAAGCTTTCATCTAAAATGACATTCTCTCTCTTCTGCCTCTGCCAGTGATGCCCAGACAAGATGGCAAGGTTGCCATAGTGACAGGAGGAGGCAGGGGAATCGGGTATGAGGTTGTCTGCCACATGGCCAGACTCGGGGCGCATGTTATCATAGGTACAGTATCAAGCACCGCACCACTGGCATGCAATGAGGCCAAGAGGGACAGCCTTTAACAGCACCAACATGCTCGCATGAGGAGACCTCTCCGACGGCTGGCTTGCATTTGTTTACACTCAGATTTACAAGAAAAACAACGCTAGTAATAATGGTAACCATTTGTGCTTTGCAATACAATGTTAAACATAAAAACTAAACAATCTGAGATGACAGCTAAATAAACTATGGCAAAATACTGCAAAAAAAACAAAAGAAAAATTGGATAAAGCCCTGTAGATATGAGCAAATATAAAGGTGAATTTTGAAGAAACTAGGCTAACTTCAGTAGTAGTGAGTATTGTTCTTCGAACTGGTGGCTCAGTCAATTTTCTGGCTCCCAAACTGTTCTGAAAATTCTGCTGTCTTTCTCAGTATTTCCTTGATTTTTATCATTTTGAAAAGTCTTTCCTCCTTTGCCCTGCCTGAACCCTATCAAGCCTAAACGGAGGATTTTTCAGGTTTTTATCTTCTGTGTGGAAGGAATCCAGCTTTTCAGGGAAATTGGAGAAGTTGATGTTTTAGAATTTCAGCCTATATACATTTATCAACCTGATGAAAAAAGGCAAGTTTTCCTTAACATTCGATAAACGTACTACCCAAGCAGCTGGTGTAGCTCATGCTGTGTAGTGAATTTAATCATGGGGTAGCCTGGTGCTGTTATCAGCGGTCAAAACAATCATACAAAAATAATTGTGGCCATTCACAACTGAGCAGTACAAACAAAAGAATGAAACAAGATAAGCAATCAGAGAGTGAAGTACTCTGCCAAGGCTCTCCGTCATTGTATAATTTCCGATTGATAAGTCGGGATAAGTCCACAGCGGTCGAGTTGTAGTAGGATTGCAATCGTGTTCGTCAGCAGGCAGCTGATGTAGTGTTTACTTGTTGTCATAGTTACAGTGACACAGTAACGCCGTGCCACTATCTCGCAATGGTACAGAAATCTTTAACAAATCCATGGATCCAGACTATAAGCCGCATCACTCTCAAAATCTATTCACTTGGTCCTTGTGTCATTTCTGACCTTCCCTGAAAATTTCATCCCAGTCTGTTAGTCCATTTTTGAGTAATGTTGCTAACACAGACAGACAGGCAGACAGACAGACAGACAGACATCGATCGTCACATAACTCTGCCATGGAACGTAGTGACTACCTAACTAGTTCACCCATTAATTTTTCTTCCTTCCACACTTTCTGACATGTCAGCTCATGTTTACTGTATTTATCTGATTGGAAGGCATTCGCAGGTGATTATAAAAACACACCTTTACACTGAGAAAAAATTATAATTTAAGTACACATTTCCAAAAAATATCTAACATTGGTCAATTCTTCCTAGAGATTTTGATGTGTAATGTTATATGCACCTGTAATTTAAACCTGTGTCAGTAAATGTCAGAAAATGCACTAATATGGGAGGGAAGAAGAGAACAATTTTACTGAGAAACCTGGTTGCTTTGATAAGTAAAGACACTCTCATTATTATGACTTAAGACTGAAGATTATCATCGTAAAAAGTGCGTTGTCTGCAGGTCAGAACCACCTGCTCACAGTGGGGGCTGACACATCAATCTGTCAAAGCACTTAGAGTGTATGCAGATGTGAAAATGATGGCACAGTAACCTTGTGTCATCGCAGATGATGATGAGAACGCTTCAATCACTGCTAAGCAGACTGACATTAGTTTGAAAGCAGCAGTAGCACAGGGAGAACTGAAAAGACGCCTTGGTCTGTACAGAGGAGGAAATGCTACCAGTGTGTTTAGTTTATCAGTGCGTTATAAATTTTACACGAGACACTAATAAAAACTTAGGAAAAAAGACCAGGTCCTAATTACATACAGTAATTCACTAGCATCAATGGAAACCATAAACATATACAGTCAATGCTTTGGTTATTTTTTTTCTTTTTTACTTTTGGATGAAAATAGTTTCAGGGAGTAATTCTTAAAATCTAACACACTTTCAGAGGTGGACAGTCAAAATGAACAATGTCTACATAGCTAGATACTAAAGCCTGAAAGTAGAAAAATGCATCTTTTTGTGATGCTCTTTCGTGTCTCCATTGGGTTGAAAAATGTAAATATATTTGTGCATACCTTAGTTTTGCCTTGTTAGTGACACATGAATCTGTGTGACTATTTGACTCACCAGCATTATGGTATCAAATGTCCTCTCTTTTAATCACTAGAACTCCAGAACAGTTGCATGTTTAGGCATCAATAACATTGCTTTTGCCACTGACAAGATACTAGGCTACTGATACACGTATATCCTCTCATTATACCTTAAAATCTGTTAGACCAAACAAACTATGCCTCTGCAGTACCAGTCATGCTGAAAGTATCCTCTGTGTGTGACTACTTAGAAGCCTATCGCTGTCACTGATCCATAATTTGTATCAGACAGTCAACGGTACATTCAGATTCCTCTCAACACCCCATTGATCCATCTTAAAGTTTGGAATAGCATCACAACAGTTTGTTTTCATCAGTAGAAAAAATGTTGGTACTCCACTGTGAGAAGATGTAAAGACTGTTTGAGCTCTGCTGGGATTAAAAGGCTGTTATCAAACTGAATGTTAAATGCAAATTTAGGATTATGAGAGGCTCCTTTGCATAAAACAAGGTCTGGTATTGTTCCATTTTTCATTCAGCAATATTTACTGTTGGAAGATAAATGCAGTACAACAAAGTATTAAAGAGGAAATTGCTAACATGCTTTATAATATGGTTTATTTACATATCCATATAAATTCTCTAAAATTGCAACATATGCAATATGCATTTCTTTCAAATCATATAAATAGTTAAAATAACAAATATCATTGCCAGCCCTGAATTTATAGTTGTTGCTGTAAAAAATTCAAAACAAACCCAGATAAAGACAGTGAGATACTAACCATTCAGAAGAGTGTATATCTAAATGTGTGTCTACTACTTGATGCCATTTATCAGTTGAATGAACTCCCATTCTCTCTATATATTTATTGTTAGCCCCAAATCTGTTTTTCTTCCCTCCTTGAAATGTCATCTTGCCCCGGTTTTTCTTGGTGATGTACCATCTATCACTCTACCCAGAGTCACATGCTTAAATATGTTTATCATCACCTCTGATGTCTCCTCTTGGTCTTATTATTGGTCTTATTTTCTCTGCACTTTCTGTACTGTTACAAGAAGAACCTTGCTATGAGATTGCATTAAGTATTCTAAATGTGAATGTTGTTAGTGAGCTGAGGCAAGAACGTTTCTCTGTACAAAGCTGGTTAGAAAGCTGTATTATATTGTGTTGCAACTGAAGAAAATATCCCTTGAGAAAGAGAGTCTGTGTCTCTCAGTTTCTGAAGGCTGAAACAATCCTCTCTGGGCTGTATGTAAGCGACCATGCATTAGAAATGTACAGAGCCATCTGTATCATGATTTCTGTTACAGTTAAACCTACAGCTTGCATAGCATTTCTTCCTCTTCTCTGTTTTGAAACTGCCTATGGACAAGAACTTAATAGCCAGTCAGCTTTTTAACACATAGGTCCTCTAAAGGTGTTTTTTTAGATTGGGAATGTACAATTTTTTTTATTTTAGTAAAATCACAGATATGTTTACATATAGTTCAGCAGAAGCACAATTCTCAGATTCATTCAAGGTCTGCATGGATCTTCACAGACATGAACAGGTCATAATGATCACGTCTCTTGGACCCTCTCAGATACGCAGTTGAAGAAAATATATTCTGACCTTCTGAAACCTAGCCTTTTCTGCTTTCCAGGAACTCCCAATGACAATTTAGAGCTGAAAACATGTGATTCAGGTGTGTTTTTTCTGTATATATTTTGATCTTTTTGTGCCTTGTTTAGAGAAATGGCAGGAAGACAGAAAAATTAGAGATTGGGAATGTAATGAAACAAACAGACCAGGCTTATAGTCAGTACTTAAGAACCCTTCTGATAGCATAATGCCATAATTATAGATGTTTGTGTAGATGTAAATAACAATCGTACAGAAAAAATATGAATTTGTCAAACAAATTGGCAAAACAGATGAACAACAGCCGTTCAGTTGATCAGTTACAGTAATGTTCTTAAACATATGCTGTGGTTTCAGGCAGGCTGTTCACAGCCTGATGTGTTACATCTATAGATTTCTCTGTGGTGAGACTGGATGGCAGCCTATTTAATTGTTCCATTTTAAGTATTTAGATTAAGGAATTGCATTTTACATTTGACCTTTAGTCTCCTTTCTTTTCTTCATTTGTAGTCTGCAGTTACTGGCTTTTATTTCACCTTAATCATCAACAAACTGGTAATGTGGTATGGGATTGTTTACGAAAATATTTTTGTGCATTTTTCAATCTGCAACGTCAATGTCAGAGTCTCCTTGGAGACAATTTTAGGAGTATATAAATGAGATTTGAGCACTATGTATGATCTTACAAAGTAAAACAATCACACAAGAACTTGGTGAAGCATCTGTTATAGTCCTAGACACTCGTTTATGTGTCGAAACTAATCCTACAACTGATGATTCGCAGTGTATTTCAAATATGCCAGCTTCTTCAGATAATTCATGAAGTGGATGCATATTTCAGGTAGAGTAGCATATTGCTTATGTGAGGAGACTTTATGGTTTGAGCCTCTGCACTGTCAAATACCTGAGCTGGATCTTAATGAGTGTGCAAATTTGCTTGAAGTATTTTTGAGTTGGTTTTGGATTAAAATGATGTGGTCCAGATGTGGTTATGAAGTAAAGACTTTGTTGCTTGGAAAGCTTTTTGTAAGAAGGGAAGAATAAAAAATAAGGCAGTGATGAATACACACATATAAACAGAGTGATGTTCTTTGAATAGAATACGTGGAAATGTAAGGCTGACCTGAAAAATAACACTAGTCGACCTGGTTGAGAAAAAGGAGAGGAAAAAATATGGAACAGAAGCTTTTTTTTTGCCATCAACAGCCAAGTGCAGCATCTCAAACTCTTATTTTCACAGTGAAGCTGCCAGGTTTGATACCACTGTGCTTATACCAAAACCAAAATCTATGCTCACTGACAATATCTGACATGGAACACATGTAATATCTGGAGACGCTGCACACAACCGATGCATGGATGAATAAACTGTTGCTGACCAAGAAACTGCTACAACACAGAATTCAGCTGGAAATCCTAAAATGTTTCATTTGCATGTTATACAAGCAAGAGAAACGCTGCAAACACACACATGCATGAGATTAATTTTGAACTACACATGTCAGTGTAAGTTTGAATCGTATGTTAGGGCTTTGTTACGCTTGTCATGCTCAGTTTATCCATTTGTTGCAGTGCAGAAAGATAATTTCAGTGAATTAATTAGGTTACATTTTTAACCCCCAGCCCAAAATATTTAGTAGGCAAATTATTTCCTCAGGGCGTATATTTAATCAGTGGCTATTTTAATGGAGAGCTTTGTCCGGAAGCAGTTGTGCAGGGATGTGTGCTTAATGATATGTAGCGTTCTCAGTCAGTGTTGGTAAATGGGCACAGAAGCCTGTTGAAGCGAACAAGTTTTGTTAAAAAAAAGACTATGTTTGCGTGAGATCAGTTAGTATCTGTCCTTTGTGTGTGTTTGTGTGACCTCTGTGACATGTCACACAGCGGACCGGCATTCTTCAGCCCTGCCTGAACCGTAGTGCATCAGGGTAAATGGTGTTGTGCCCTTGAAAAGGCCTGTGTGATAATCCAAGATTAGTGTGTCTGTGTGTGTGCAGACAGGAAATGAGGATGCATGTAGGCTATTTGTGTGTAGGAGTTTGGGTAAAAATAGTTTTTGTGAGTGCGTGTGTGTGTCTGTTCATGCAGCATGTATGTCGATATGAAGCAAATCCTAACGTTTGATAAATGAGAACCAGCTAATGCTCAACTATTGTTATGTTGATCAACACTTTCATACACTGCACACTTTCCTTGTCTGCTTTCATTTACTTTGTGTTGCTGTTTGTCAGACTGTGTCCCTTCTGGTTTTACCTTTGTCGTCTAATGTAATGGGATAATATGTTTTTGTGCTTTAACTTCCTGTGCAATCTTTCAATTATGTTTTATGTCAGTTGTTTGTATCGTGTATGGTTTACTTTGCATGCTGCTGGCATCATTCTTGTAAGATTTTTACGCTGTTTTGTTTGCTTTGCTCCTGTCGTGTTGTTTTTGTGGCTAATTTAACATCTGGCCAAGGGACAACAGTTCGAAATTAGCCATTTGGCCAATTCCAGCACATCTACACTGATTTCTGTGTATTGTCTCTGAAAAAATAAACAAATTAAAAGCAAAAACGAAAAAAATCCTGACAGTTGACTTGTCAGTTAAGTGAGTAATTGTTGGCACTAATTCTTGGGTAGTGAATGTATATGTTTATCTGTGTTTTTTGTATTTGTCAGTGCTCATATGTATGTCTGCGCCCAGGCAAGATGACTAACTGTGCTTTAGATTGGTTCTTTTTAACAATGAGAGTCAGTAAATGACATCAGATTTCTGTCTATCGATGTTTTTTTCATATTTTTTTACTTTCTGTTTCACATATCTTCATCTCTCTGACATAGTGACAGAGTTCATTTGTATGCAAATGTCCTCAGCAAATCGAAAGTCCATCCTGACTTGGTGACTGTATTTTTTCACAATACCATCTGCTTGTGTTACACATATGAAGATATCTTATGTTCTGTATCCAAGGTTAAAGTAACACAGATGGCTTTCAAAATGGTGCCTATTGAATGGAACTGAATGACAGGACATTAAGTTCCTTTATTCGTCCACACAGTTAGCATGAGTGAACACTGAAAACACAAGATTGTTATTGTATTCTTAAACCCCTGTTTTCTGTCCGACTGTTTTTATAGACTAATCTGACATGAGAAGATCAGTCCCTTCGCCGCCTTAAAATTGATCTGTAATGATTTTGTGCTGGTTAATGATTGTGATAAAACATTTATTATAGTGATCTTAGATGGCAGTACAAGACATGCATCTCTGTCTGTCTTACACTGCATGTTATTGTTTGCTCTACAGCAGCCTTTTCCTTATTCTGGCAGAATTCCATTTCAGATTTGTGACATGTTGAAGAGAAATGAAAACGCTGCTAGTTGTTGTGGCTTTTTCCTTGAAGTGCCTAGGTAGATAGATAGATAGATAGATAGATAGATAGATAGATAGATAGATAGATAGATAGATAGATAGATAGATAGATAGATAGATAGATAGATAGATAAAACCTTTACTGATCTCACAGGGGGGAAAGGGTGAAAATTTTCAAGAACTACTGTCAGAAAACGTGAGCCCCAGGTAGTTCTACTAGTTATACGTTGATTTAAAACTGGCATAGCAATGTTTTCCATTTCTTGTCAATACATTTATATTTGAGTTGTCACTAAGCACTGTACGAACGCTATATACACTCCGCCAAGGAATGTGGCGGAGTAATGTGGCAATCGGTGTTGGTTTTTCTGTGTGTTAGCAACATTACTCAAAAAGGGATTAACGAATTTAGATTAAATTTTCAGGGAAGATGAGAAATGACACAAGGACCAATTGATTAGATTTTGGTAGATAGTCTGGATCCACAGATTTGTTAAGGATTTCTGTGTCATTGTGTGATAGCAGCATGGCATCACTGTAACTATGACAACAAGTGAACGCTACATCAGCTGCCTGTTGACGATCACATGATTGCAGTCCTACTACAAATCAACCACTGTGGACTTATTGGGACTTATCAGTCGGAAATGATACAAGGAACATATTATTAAATTGTGAGGGTGTTTCCGAGTCCCATCAATTCCCGCCGCCCGCTACATACTTAGATCACACAATTCTGTATCTGTACATAATGTACACATGCATAACACACACCTGTGCTCAGTGCAAGGTCATTTTGTTTGTGTGTAGGTACATCTATATTAAGTGGCCACATTCTATGTTGCCATGATTTCTGATCATCAATAACTAATAAACAAATGCTGCATTTATTTAAAAAAAAAAAAAAAAAAAAAAAAAAAAAAAAAAAGCTGCATTTCTGGCAATGCCATATAGGGGAATGAACAGCCTTGGTGGAGTGCAGCGTTCTCTGAGTGTTTTTCTAGTTATATATTTTACCATCATCTAATCACTTTATTTTATCATATTATACGATAAATTTTATGATTTGTTGGTGTAATTCTTTTTTTTTATAATGTACATTCTTTGAAAACCAGTGTTGCAAAGACCCTTCATTGAAGTAGTGCCAGTATTTAACCAGAATCTTTGTTAACATCCCTAAATCTTCCTGAAGGGCTACATGACCATATCAAGAATTCTTTTCATTTGGAGAACCCTTCTTGGAAATGTGTTTTTATAAGATGAAAGAACACAGGGCTGACAAAAAAAGGGAAAACCTGTATTATTTTATAAAAGCCTCTAGGGGCTTGTCAGACATTGTATTCATCTGTGTGTATGTGTGTTTCCTTTTCTTTGAGGTGGGAGGGATGAGCAGGAGGGTCTTGCAGCCGTCAGAAGGATCTGTGAACAGTACAAAGAGGCCAAAGGTAACGTTGCAAACATAATAAACGCACATACACAGACACAAATGCTCCTGCACAAGAGTACTTGTTTTAGCATGCCAGTGTTTGAAGATAAAGGGCAGAACTGCAGCAGTCTGTCCCTCAGGCTTGTTTTAACAGTCTTTACCAAGCACACATATAATTGCACACTTGCTGGTATACAGACACACACACACATACACACAAACACACATATTGAGCTTCCTCGCTGGATATTCAATGTCAGGAGTGTTGTTGATGCACTATGAAAAAAAAACTGGACAAAGCTGACACCGCTCGAGAGGCAGGGTACACCTTGGGCAGGTTGCCAGTCCATCACAGACAACATTCACGGTCACATGCACAACACAATTTAACCTACATGCATGCATTTTGAACTGTGGGAGGAAGCCGATGCACCCGAAGGAAACGAACTCTACACAGACACTGTGCAGCTGGCCAGCAGGTTCAAACCCAGAATCCCTTTAAATAGAAATAAGAGAGGAAGGGACAGCATGTAGAGGGACAGAGGAAAACATGACAAATGGATCAAAACAAGAAAATAAAGGGGGATAAAGAAAGAGAAGATGGGAAAATAAAGAAGGTACAGAGGAGGTGATGGGAATGAGAGGGGACAAATGATGGCAGAGATTTATCACTCCATCGACTAAAGCTTACAGTGTTCTGTGTAACTCCAGTGTTGAGAAATTGATTCGACTGACCTTCACAGCACCATAAATTCCACCATAGTGTCATGACTAAAAAGCCTCATAAGTTATTCTTTTCTGTGCCAAATGGCCTTGAGTTTTTAGCACCTTGTAAGGTGTGTCAGTTTCTGTTTACCTCAGGGAATGTTCAGAGATTTGTGCTCACGTGTATCCAGATTTAAACTGACGACTGTCAGTTTAATGAAATTTGGGTTCTCGTCACTTTTTATGTTTTTATGTTAGGAAATATACATTTTATACACAGCTGTACTAATGCATACTCTCACTTTATGATTTTAAAAAGAAAAATCTTAATGTCAATTAATCCTTTCCAAAAAAAAACCCACACAAACATTGAATTGATCTGACTGAAAGGTTCCAATACCTGACTTGTTATTGTTGAAAGCTATTAAAATCACATTCGTTCAGCCATACAAATGCACTGGATGTTTCTTTCCATTTAAAAAAAAAAAGAAAAATATACACCCTGTAGTTTATTAATAAACAGCGAACAAACAGAAAAATATCAGCAATCTACAGAGATTTAAAAGGCACCCAGCGGCACTGTAGAGCTGGCTATGTCAGAAATCACTGTATGTAAAGTAGAGTATGTAAATTACATGCTCAGTGCAACACACAGAGATGCAGCTTCGACAAAACAGAAACTGCCTCTTACTTACGATATTGAGTGATAGCTACTTTTCCCATTTACAAATAATCAAGCATGTGCACACTGCAGCGGATTAGCAAACTCAATGGCACAATACCATGATAGCCTAATTACTGACATTTTCAGTGTTTAGAAATGAAGCAGTTTACTGGTGACTAGTAAAACTGGTGTTTAAAGGTGTATTTGTATTCAACACTCATCTTTGCATTCCTGAAACTCTTCATTTTTATCCCACACCATCTTGGAGATACATCTGTCAGCCCCGGCTAGCAGTAAGAAACAGCAGCTGGTAGCAATGATAATGTCAACACAGACCGCACAAAGTTATCTTTACAGGTGGTGAGAAATGAGCAGTGTGAATCTGAATGAGTCCACGAATAGCATGGACTGAAACAAAAAACTCCGCTCTAACACACGTAACATTAACATAAAAGTAGTGAATGAAATATCTACTGTCTAACTCCTGCAAGGTGTAAGTCTTTGTAGTTATTATAGCTGTAACATAACCATGTATGTAAGTCCTGCTGTTTCCGCAGAATATACCAGACACCGGATGTATACATATTAACACAGATCAGCCACAACATTGTGATCACTGACAGGTGAAGTGAATAACATCGATCATCTTGTTATAACGCAGTGTTCTGCTAGGAAACCTTGAGTCCTGGCAATCAAGTGGATGTTTGACATGTACCACCCACCTGAACATTGCAAGTCAAGCAACCCCCCAAACTCCCATAGCAACAGCAGTCCTTGATGCCGATTGCCACCCTCAGCAGGACAATGCACCCCGACACACCACAAAAACTGCTCAGGAGTGGCCCAGGGAACACGACAGAGCTAAGCTGTTCACCTGGGTTCCACACTCCCCAGATCCAAATCTTAATGAGCATCTGTAGGATGTGTCAGGACAAGCCTGATCTATTTAGGTCCCACCCTGCGACCCACAGAACCCACAGAGGTCCTGTGCCCATGCCTCATGCCTCAGAGGAGTTTTAGCAGCATAGAGGGGACCAACACAATATTAGGAAAATGGTCATAATGTTATGCCTGATCGGTATATATATTTGTGTGTATATAAGCATAGCAATAACACATTTTCGCTTCAAAGGCACCAGACTTGGCTCCTATACCTCCCGAATTCATGCAAGAGTTGTGATCACTGAACCTGACAAATGTTTGATAAATTGCCTGTGCACTTTCTCACCCCCAAATAAGCGTTTATTCCTCCTGTTTCAGAGCAAAATGGAATGATAAATATTTTACACCCTTTTACAATTTGTGCACAAAAACTCCTCCACTTGTTGATTGTCTTATAAGCTCCCAGTGATTGTGATTCTCATGGATGCCGCTGTTGAGCTTGCTTACAGTCAGTGCTGTGTTTGCCTTGAGAGGAGGCAGTAAACTGTGTTCTTTTTCATGGTTTCATTTTAGAAATGATAAATGAGCTAACATCAGTAGGATAGTAGATATACTTATGCTTATTCAGTAACATATAGTTGTTTGTTCAATATGTTCAATATTTCATGATAGAAATACATGCTTTTTCTGATGTTAACTTTGACCAAAATAACTAGTCACACATAAAAGTTGTTTATTTTTTGATTTTCAGTGAAACCTTCATTTGAGTTTTCTCCCCTCTACCATTACTTGCACGACTAGTTATTATAATTTGTTATTTCTGTACTTTGGTTTTGGTGTTCATTTTCTCCTCCAAAACACACTGACTTCTTCTGTTGTAATTGGAAACAGTTTTATCGCAAGACGAAGGTTTTCATTTCATTAACTAAAGCTGCAATTTTTGCTCTGCTTAATTAGAAAGTGAAAAAAGTAAAGACCCGGTAATTACAGATGACTTCCTTGACTTGTGTGAATGTTTTGTTCACAAAATGAGTTGCTGCACAAAGTCAAAGAGAAGCTTTAATAGGAAATTCCATGAGACAACATATGTTTACAGTCAAGTGACAAAGTCCCCCATTGGCAGTAGTACAGGAATCAGGTAACCTTGTTTTAGGGCAGCTAATTCTGTGTAGGTCAGCAAACATTCAACTTCAATGTAAAAGATTTCCATTTCCAACCAACCATCAGTACTGTTTTTTGTTCTTTTTCAGACATGGTCTTTTCATGATATTGACCAGCTGTGCAACTATGATGACTACTATTCTCTAACTTTAACAGGATATTTGTTTTAACCCAATGCACGGTCTGTCCCCAAACCTAACCAACTTGCTATTGTACCTAAATCCAACCAATTCTTAAACATTGCATGTTACACCAGAAAACAGATTTATTTTTCTGCTGTTATTTGCAACAGTTTTTGAAGGTACAGACAAATTATGTCGTCCTGTTGATTGGGACATCAGATCAGAAAACACTGGTATTTGTTGTTGTGGAGGACATGGACAAACAACATATTTTATCGACCAAAACTAACATTGTAGTTGTTTTTCGGAATACACGTCCAGGAAATCAAAATCCAGTGAAGAAAACAGCAAACATCAGATGCCAGCACACCTACTCTGACTGCATATTTTAATATGTTGGAAGTTTCTTATTGGGGACTATAGATTATGTACATTATTAAATGTAGCGCCACCACTTGACAAGCAAGCACTGCTTTATCTTGCTTGGCCTTGCCGTGGAGAGCAGCAGAAGGCTGGCTGACTGGGTCCCTGCTTGTGTGTAAATGGCTGTCAGGTACGGAGACAGCGGCCATGTAGCTGGTGTCATTGAAGTCGATTTCCCTGGATGGGGCCGTGGTGGAATTGATTACTTCTTTTGTAATTGGCAGGCACTGAGGCATAGGGGACAAGGGGGTGTCTGTAGCCAGATGCTTGTGCACTGAATGACAATGTGTTGATATGTGTGTATTTGAGTGTGTTTGAATGAGACAGTAATGGATTCTCATTAGTATGTGAGGCAGGAGCTTTAAACATCTCTGTCCAAATGCCCTTTGGCATCCTTCCCAGTGTTTGTACATTTGTCTGTTATGAGAAATGGGAGAGAGCTCATAATATACACATCGGCTACAGAGATGGTTCTTAAACCGAGGACTTGGGTGGACAATTGTAGAGGTCCCTTGGGGGATTTCAAGGTGCCACTAGTGACAAAGAATTTCATTGTGCTAAAAAGTAATATATTTTGTAAAATAGAAAAAGAACTTCATTGGAGCCACTTTGAACACTTACAGGAAATTTATATTTCATCATTTTTCAACCTGAATCTTATTGTCACAGTTAAACTGCAATTTAACATAGCATTTGTCTTTAGGTTAAACCTGATGTAACCACTGAAATTATTCCTTTGATTAGTTATGGGAGCTAACTGCATAAGGATCTACATGATCAACCACCTGCCTAATATGGTGTATGTTCCCCTCAGACAGTGGACATCTGGTGGTCTCCTGTGGTGTCTGACACCGGGATGTTGCCACTGGTGCTGCGTCTGTGGATCCCGCCTGTTCCGGGGCATCCCATGTATGGTTAATTGGATTGGGAACTGGGGAGTTTGGTGGTCAGGTCAAAATTTAAGGCTCATCATTGTTTTCCTGGAGCCATTCCTGAGCAGCTTTTGTGGTGTGGTGGGTGGTAGGTGTGATAGTGACATGAATGCCAGGATGCAAGGTTTTCTGAAAGAAAGAAAAACATTGCATTGCAACAAGACAATCAAGGTCAAACACTTTACTTGTCTTTGGTTTTAATATTGTGGCTGATCATTTTGAGAATGCTTATTCACTCTCTTGCTGAGATTTAGATGAGATTATCAGTACCACTTCTGTATCTGTCCTTTAAATATAAATGCACTGCTAGTAGCCAGTCAGCTTAACTCTGTCATGTTATCACCATGGCAGGCAAACAGCAGGAATCCAGGAAGTCTGCTCCTGGCTATGAAATTGTCCCTCACATAACCCCATGTGAAACAGTCACTTGTGTTAATTAGAAAGATTTAGAAGCTCTGCTGGGAAGATTTTGTTGCCTTTGGATTGAGGACCGCTAGCTTTTTTTATTGTTTTTATTTTTTAAAATCTAAATCTTACCAGAAACGTACTAAACTATTGCTTTAGTTTGTTGTTTTAATGAGGTTATTTGATGGTGAACGTAACCTTGAACATATAATCAACACTGATGTATTTAAGGTAAAGGAAACTTGATCTAGAATTTTTTCCCCCCTGTATTTATACATAATTATACAAGGGATTGTCAACCTTTTTCACTCCGTTAATCTCTTGGAGGGAAGAAATTCCTAACTGTTACACTACAGAACAGCTTATTTTTGTTACGTGAATGCTTTTAAAAATGTCTCTATAACATTCTATTTTACCTCTTTTTTTCATTTGCAATTACAAAAGCCTACCTGGACCATGTGAGATGTGTGTACCAGTCAAATTTCATGGCATCAGAGACCTGCTGGAAATATTATCTTTAGTGTTCGGTGGCAGGAGAAGCCGTGCCACTGCTCTTCTGATTTACCAGTAAGGCCACTTGAAGCTGTCGCAGCCGGGGCAGAAGGAGCAGGCTCCCAGTCAGTGCTCAAATCAGAGAGGTATGAGCTGAAGTGCTGTCTCAGAGCAGTGGTGTGAGAGGTGGCTGTTTCTCTGCAGACAGGGTGTTCGTGTGAAGGAGAAAGCAACAGTTTTCAACTTCTAAGTTCTTCTGCTCAAAGCATAACCTCATAAAATTCAGCATCAGCTGGTCATGTGAGTTTTCTCCAGCGTACCTTTTAGTTTTTACAATTTTTTGAGCCACCAAATACGGTACATTGTGTGCTTTTTCTGAACTTTTTGCACAAGTGTATTTATTGCCCTGCTGTTGGAAAAGTCTTTGGAATAAAATGCATGCTGGGTGTTGTGTTGTCAAACGGCACTTCAGCTTGGTTTGTTTCTTGGCTTTGCTTGCGACCGTAGATAGATCACACATTACGATTGTTGCTCTCAACAAAGCTAAACACAGTATATCTATTGTCATAATTTATTAATTTTGCTAATTTGGGCTTTGTGTCATTTGATGATGATAGCTTTGAACTGAATAATTTTTGAGAGTCAGCAGCATCCAACATTGCTTGTAAGTCAACAGTTCCCTAATTGACTGGTATTCATTTATTGACATCAGTCACAGTAATATATCAGAATTTCCTTGGGTTCCCAGCTAGCGTAATGGAATAAGGACAACAGCATATTGAAAGAGGTGTTTATATGTACAAATGCCATTTGTGTGGGCCAGTACAGTTTTTACATTATGAATTGATTTCCTAAAATTATTTTGCAGACCCACTTGACATTGTCTTTGATCCCTGGGTGTCTGGCTATCAAACTTGTAGAACTTGTAGTTATTATATATTTGGAGTATTGAATTATTTTCACTATATGTGTGGTGTTTTGGATATTTTCATGTTGTGCAATTCTGGGTGGATGTCTATATGATACACTGTGTGTCTATTTTTATATGTAAATGCGTGAAGGTCCATGTGGTTAGTGGTTTGATCCATTAGGTGTCATGTAGCAGCACATTGCCTGATCTAAAAAAGGTATTGTCCCTAGAAAACCTTGAGTACAATCCTGTGAAATTATGCTTATGACTTTAGACTGGGTGCTAGTCAATGATGCTCAGAGCATTTTGCTTTAAATTACGAACATGCGCACGCGTACACACATGCACTTAGAGGGTATTTCTGTATGTTTGCCACAGGCAGCGCTGTCTGTCCACTAACTTTAGTCACGGTGCACTTGAAAGTAACACATTGTGCCTCAAACCATAGGCCTAGATTAACAGTGTGAAGCAAGGCAACCTGTGTGTCCATGTGTGTGTGTGTCTGCTTAACACACATTAAATGTTATCACAGTTTAGGTAACCCAGCTGCTCCCTTCTTACAAAAATAGTTGTTGTTCTACTTGAGCTCTTTGACTCCAAACACAGTTTAAGTGGTTTGTGCTTCAGTGATGTTTGTGTGATAATGAGCGTAACAGTGAGAGCAGCATTTATGGCAAGCTGTGTATTTTCAAGTGATGTTGTTCCAACATGTGTTTTGGGGGTTAATTTGTGTTATTTCTGTGTTATTTTTGTAAGACAACATTACAATATTCACACATTTGGATTTATAGCTGTCTTGACTTGGAGACTATCATCCCATTAACACTACAAGCAGGAGTTGACTGGGGCTTCAGCCAGCCTCCTGTCTCCTACACCAGCTGAATGAAAATGTCTGCGGAGAAGCTAAGACTGGCACGCTGCCCAGACCGAAAATTCTTGGATTTCACTGCGTTGTTTATCAGACAGCTCAAAGTGAAACTATTTATATTTCTTTGTCTGGATCTCCTAAGAGGTGGTTTCAGAGGGGATAGTTCATTCATCCTTTTGTATTTTTACTCTTTATGCAGACAGTATTGTTGACAGGTAGAGTGAGTGAGAAAAGGAAATTTGTGACTTGTTTTATTTAGAGTAATAAACAATAATAAAACTCGGGTCAGAATGCAATTCAGAATCAAACCTTTTATCCCGAGGTATTTACTGTCACCTTTAAAGCATGTGAGTAATGCAAGATCTCTAGCCTGTTGGCAAGCAGAAGAGAAATTTAATGTGTTTACCAGCGATGCATTTTAATATCAGATTTAGGTGTAATCCAGCTTAATCATATCCACTGTAGTCACAATCGGGACACAAGATGCATATTAAAGCCAGGTGGAAAGAGGGGATTTGTGGTAAGAGAAGCAAGCAATCCTTCTGTCATTTTTTTTCCTGTATTGCTCTTTTAAAACTGTTTTGCAAAGAAACACCAAATAGAGCGAAAGAAGAATATGCTATAATACGAAAGCCAGAACGTGAACCCTTATACTGCGTGTTACGACTAATGAGGCAGGGGCATTAGTTCACTTATTGTACATATTAATTAACTGCTATTCAGGATGTAGACTGTGCTTGTAGTTGTTCAGATATTCCAGGCAGGCCATGCTGAAAGTGTAGCTCTGCAGCAGAGCATGTAAGAGTGAATTTTTAATGGACATTTCTGCTGCAGAAGCCTAGCTGGAAAAAAAGCTACTGTTCATTTGTATCTCTAGAAATTCTAATCATGAGAGGAACAAGCTAGTTGAATCAGGATTACTGTAGGGGGAAAAAAATCGCTCTTCATTTTAAATATTTTCTGATCAAACAGTCTGACATTATTTATGTAGAACAAGGGCACAAGATGTTCCAGTTCACTTTCTGAATTGTTGTCCCCGTTGCAAGATTTAGCACACACAGATTTAAATGAGCAAATGTTCACTGACTTTCTATTGCTTTAAAGGCTAAAAGGTCATATAGTGCACACACTATAAAAATACAGAATGAATTTAGTGAAATTGTGTCCACTTGTCTTAACTGAACAAACAGTACTAGTCTTATGTGTATAGTTTATTTGGCTCAATATTGAGTTTTGTTATGTCAAGTTAAAGTTAGGAGAGCTGACTATAGATTACACTGATGTGGCAGTAAACCGTTTTTTATCACTATTAGTGTTCAGCCTTTCAGACACAATTGTGTAACATTTTATTGACTGCTTTTTCATCCACGTGGGACACTACTGGTTGAGAAACAAAGACAGTGCCGTTTGTAGCAGACCACGTAAAAAAGGGGAAAATGAAGGTGATGGTTCAGACGCTCTGAAGCAAAGCTAGAAATCGCCACTCTTCCATGAAACCATCCTTTGACTTTTGCTCCCCTCAAGACTTCACGATTCAGAAATGTGACATAGGGCATTCAAGTGTCTGTGGAAGTAGCAACAAAAGCACACTCCCAAGAGTCTGTTGTTTTCTAGGAAATAGAAGTGGAGAGAAGTGGTATAGGCAAACAATCACAAGAGTGCTCTTTGTTTGTAGATACAGCATGTTAAAAAATATCTTCATCTTTTTCCTGAAATAAGAATTTTCAAACTGCAGACATTTGAAATATTCTAGCAGGCAAAGTACAGGGGTAAATAATACAATCACAGCTGTATTTAATTTTATTAAATATGTGTGTTTTTCCTGCAGTGACACGGGAGAATGTCAAAAAGTCTTGTTTTATATTATTTTCTGTGACTTGTTTTGGTTTTCTCACCTTGAACAGTTCACGCTGTCTGAGATTTAATGTATTCTATCAAATCTGAAGTCAGTATAAAAAGTACTTGTCAAAACCATATTTCTTTGAGACTTTTTTATCGCAGTTTTTGTGCACTAACTTTTGCAAGACTTGCACTGAGTGCTTTTCCACTCACCACCATGTTTTTATTTGACAGGAGTCAACCACAACTTAATAATGAGACACTTTTCAAAACTTTTTGACCATCTCAGTGTATGGCCAGATCTTTTATCAATTTAGATAACTGTGGCCCAACCTGTTTGGCTTGTGACCCCTCACAAAGAAGAAGTATCTAATTGGGATCTCTCAGCGCAGGTTTTAGATGTCTATGAAGTTATTAGCAAGTCCAGTCGAGTGCCTCCCTTAAACTTTTTACTCTTTCATTTCATATAACAGTATATTTCTGAAATGCATTAGATATTTAAGGGAAATAATACGTATTTTCCATCTTCACCCATTATTCCTTCATCAACCTCTCATGTACTAGTTTGAGATCCAATGCTTGAGAGTATGGTGTTATTGTACAGAGTACATAAGTAGTAGTAACATTGTTTTTAGACCTTGTGAAATAGAAATTAAAAGGCTACTATGAAACCTGGCATAGATTTACAAACGATGATTATGTTTTTAAGTAAGATTTTAGTAAATTCATCCAAGAGAAAACAGTAGATAAAGGGAAATAATATCAAAGTTTGAAATGGAAAATTACATTAAAAAGACAGTTAAAACTGTTAAATTATGCAAATTTGTAAAATGTAGACTCAAATTGTATTTGCATTAAATACCGTAAATACTCTCTCTCTCTTTTTATTACCACTCCTAATGCAACGCTTCTGACCACTTTCATAATACATTAACTCAAAACGTATTAAGAATAATTTAAGTTAAAGTTAATTTGCAGTCCTTCCACATTTCTTCCATCAAATTGGAAAAGTCAAAGTGATACTATGAATGGATTCAGTGATCTTTAACAACATGCGTGTGTTTCCAGAGGCATTTCCTTTTGTCAGTTGCAAGAAAGAAAAACACAAACACCGTGTTCAGCAACTGAGTCCAGGAGGCTGAGCTTTATAGAAGATCCCGGGATCCGGGCCCACGCCTGATCGATGGCATTTCACTCTCAGTGGGCTTTCTAGATATGACTGGCTTTTCTGAAAGGGCTCGCCCTCAAAGGGACCTATTCAAGAGGGCAGGAGAGGGCTGACAGGCATGACACACAGGCACATACTCACATGTACCTGTGCATGTGTTTTCAGGCTAATGCACACATACGCACACATTTGCTTGCTGGCACATACACAGTCCGAATGCACCTGCACACAAACTGTGACAAATTTGTACTTCCAGTCATTCACATGCGCACACTTAATCCCACTGGATCTTTCTTTGCCTTTCTTTCCCTCACACACACACACACACACAGGCAGCAGGAGGTGAGTAGCATGGCTTGGAGATAAGGCTGCTATCAGACCTTCATCAGGGACAGCTGCACTCTCATCCGTCTAAGCAGCCTTTTTCTCTATCAGTTCCATCAACTCTCCTTCTTCTGCTCCCTCCCAATCCTCCCCTGTCTTTGTCCATTATATTTGACCCTCTACACGCTTACAGGAGTTATAGGGAGGGAAAAAAATGTAATTAATATATTATCTTGGTGTTGGAAAGACATTGTCGCCGTTTAAAATGGGGATGTACTTGTGTGACAGCAGCTGATAATCTCAAAAAAGATTTGCTAAATACTGATAAAGTAATTCAAAACCCCACAGGAACCAGGATATTTACGTATTCAAGCAGGGCTCGTGATCAATTTGCCTTGTAGTTTGAAGGTTTGATTTGGATTAAGGCCTATAATTTGACAGTGCTGTTTTAAAAAAAAAAAAAAAAAAAAAAGCAAGTGCATAATCCTGAGGCTTCATACAGCTTGAGGCAAACTTGTCAGAACAGATGACCTCCTAGTTCCTCATTTCAAATTCTCATTTTGATCATAGACTTAGTACTCTGTCTAATACTGTGATGTATAGAATATTCCTCCTGCCACATTTCCAATATGAAAGCAGAAAAACAGAAGAAATAACAATGCCATCTTTGTATAGTACAATGTTCAAAAAACATTTTGTGTTTTCTATTTTTGTATATTTGTTTTATTTTTTTATTTGTGTTGTTTCCACCCTGCCAATCTAAAAAAAACAGTGCAAAAACACGTGAACCCTTACGAGGATTGCATATTAGGACACAAATTATGATTTATATTTGTGTTTCTTTGAACGAGTCTGAAGGGGAGCTTTAAATGTGTGCTTGATTGTTGTATTTGTAATGTTGGTCTAATAGACTGAGGGTAAAATTGTGCATCTCAGGCTGAAGTTCAGCGTCCTTACCAGTTGATGGTTCATGTAAAAGATGTGAAAAAATTTCTTGTATTGCAATCCAGTGCTACATTTAGGGTATTTGTTATATAAGCAATACTGAGTTAGATTTAGGTTTTGTTGTCATTATCAGACATGATAAAAGACCTAAAGCACCACGACAGACCAGTGTAGTTACTGTTCCAAAGCAATGATATGATTTACTAATAGAAGTATGCTGTAATGCTTTTGACTGACCAGAGTAAGTGAGTAAAAGAGAGCATAATACCCACATTTGCAACAGGATCAACTTAATATCATTACATTCTTCAAGTCGTAGTAGTCCTATAGGAGTTTTCGAACTGAAGAAGCCTCTTGGATGAGAATTGAGAACCTAAATTAGAAGTCCAGTTGTTTTTTACTGAAGCTAATATGATTTTACTAGGAACAAAGTATTCTCTCTAAATTTAAGAAACACCCCTAAATATTTAAATGAAGTGGAAGTAGTTCATTTGCTACAGAAAGTAGTTTAGTATAGAAGGATAATGTGGTACAGCTTCTCTTTTCATTGTAATGCTGTCAATACAAGCTTTAGTTCAGCACCCTAGTAGCTTATTGGTATACCACATCACTAATGTCCACAGTTTGTCCATACACCTAACTGGCCGGACCTTTGTTGGGTTTTACATCCCCATCACTCTCCTGGCACTTTCTCTCTGACTGTTACTGTCAATACAGATTTAAATGCCGAAAAATAGATTTAAAAATCAGTGGCAGGTGGATTTCACATTACTCAAAATGTTGATTTCTCAAATGCATCCAGATTTAAATTGGAATCTGATCTGAAATATGCATGTGGATAATGCCAACAACGTCCCAGTTAACTGTAGCATAATGAAAACTACAGAACA
Organism: Amphiprion ocellaris; assembly: GCF_022539595.1. Taxonomy (NCBI): domain Eukaryota; kingdom Metazoa; phylum Chordata; class Actinopteri; family Pomacentridae; genus Amphiprion; species Amphiprion ocellaris. The sequence continues at coordinate 13,489,263 of NC_072776.1, forward strand.
GATGTCTGTTTGTGAACACATGAGGATATGATGCCAGTTTGATAGAAGAAATAGAGATACCTTTGTGTTTAGAGCCACAGAGCAGGCTAACCTCAAGCTTAGGTGCCATTTATAACATATGCATACATATATATACTGTACATTTACATATATACTGTGTCTAACTATATATAGCTCTTTATAGTTGCAGAGTAAGCGTCTTTACAAGATATCTGCATCTGTTGAATTTTTAAGTATGTTAGCGTTCAGCATCTCCAAAGTCATTTCTCTGCATGTGCACACACACTTGCACTAAAGCACACAGAGTCACTGTCACGCTCTGATGACACCAGCTCCTGGGCATTGATCTCTTACCTGTATCTTATCATACATTAGACCTGATATAACAATGTTTTAAGCTTTGTTGGAGCTCAGGGAGAAGCATTAGGTTTGATATAATGTGTTGGAGCCACAGAGGCATAATGCTGCCGGTATTGTAGTGTAAGAACCCACCGAGCCTGCTCTAAGAGATGATTAATACACTCTTTGATGTCTTACCAGCAAAATTGCTAGTAGGAATAATCCGTTTACAATGGTTCTGATGTGTGTGCCACTGTGTGTGTGTGTCCATTCCAGTGGAGTTCAAGAAATTGGACCTAGCCTCTTTGCAGTCTGTCCGTCAGTTCGCCCAGAGCTTCAAGGAGCGGGACCTGCCTCTAAACATTCTGGTTAATAATGGTGAGTAGTTGGAAATGTCATGTTCTGGAAATGTGCATGCAATGTACTGTATATGTAAAGTACTCAGTGGGAAAAGTGCAAATCCTTGACACAGCAGTGTAATTTAGATGCTGTCACCTGACTGAATTTAACAGGATTAAAAGCCTTAAACTCAGCCGCAGACCCGCTAAGGAATCTTATACATACACAGACATATTGAGCTCAAACACTACTTCATTGAAACCAGCTGTCATGTTCCAGATGTGTCCAGTAGAACTTTAAAATGGATGTTAATTAACACTATTAGTGGTAAAAGACGGAGGATATTCTTGGTCTTGGTGCACTGTGAGCGGATCACAAATGTGATCTGTCTTTTTTTAATGTGCTGCGAGGAAATAATTGTGGTCTACAGAGGATTTGTGCTGCCCTTCTCATATTAATATCCTGTGTATCGCTGCAGCTCAACTAAAATAGAAGCAACATGTAGATGTCCCAAAAAGAACACACATCATGAACTAGGGACATAATTATTAGTCTTTAGTATTTAGCCATTATATACTTTATTATTTTATATGTTTGTTTCTTCTGTGTTACATCTAATCAGAACTGATATTTGTGATAATTTATTATACACAGTATTTGGATAATAGTCACACTTCAAACACTTAAATGTGTTTTTGCGTGCATGAATTGTTTCTCTTAATGTGTGTGTGTGTGTGTGTGTGTGTGTGTGTGTGTGTGTGTGTGTGTGTGTGTGTGTGTGTGTGTGTGTGTGTGTGTGTGTGTGTGTGTGTGTGTGTGTGTGTGTGTGTGTGTGTGTGTGTGTGTGTGTGTGTGTGTGTGTGTGTGTGTGTGTGTGTCAAGCGGGTGTAATGCTGGTTCCTGAGGGTCGCACTGAGGATGGATTTGAGCAGCACTTCGGTATAAACTACCTGGGCCACTTCCTGTTGACCTGGCTGCTCCTGGATACACTAAAGGATTCTGGGAAGTGTGGTCATGTCTCCCGTGTGGTCAGTGTCTCATCCTCAGCCCACCGCATCGGAGAGATCCGACTAAATGACCTAAATAGCTGGTAGGTACAGACACACGCAGATATTCAGGAATGTTTTCAACAAATAAATAATGATAATGATACACAAAAACATAAGCAAACTGGGGCTTCGTGATAGCTTGGTAGTTAGCACCTTCCAGCTAGAAGAGCCCTCTGATAGACTGGCGACCTGTCCAGGGTGTCCCCTGCCTTCACCCTGAGTCAGCTGGAATAGACTCCAGCCCCTTGTGGCCCTACAGAGGATGAAGCGCTGTATAGATGATGGATGGATAAACAAACTGCTTGCAAGGGATGAAAACCATCATTTCATGTAACAGCTTTGGGAAGAGGCAAGAAGAAGAGTGGCCATTAATTCTTACCCTTGTGCTTAAATGTAATGCTTGCTGGCTTGTAACCATTTGCTATTCTAAAAACGTTTAGCACTCACAACCATATCTATTGATGTATTACTTTGTCGACCATTTACAAAAAGAACTCTGTTGAAGGAACACGGCCTTACTCCTTTAATGTGATTCATCTTTCCAAAGAACATTTCAGGCCCCAACTTATCACACTCACTTGCCTTCTCTGTTTTGCTGTCATCAACAAATGTCTCCGTTTCTATTTCCGTTAGCTGGCAACTGTTGGTTCCAGCTGGCTCAATGTTGTCCTGACTCTCAGCACTGCTGTCAAAAAGTATTAGCAGCCTAAATATCCTCATTACATTGTTTCATCGCCATGGTGGTGGGTTATGGCCTGAGTCCTTAAACTCTCAGAACTTGTTATAAATTCTTAAGTAGTCTACAGTATCTCAATTCATTTCAAAAATCTGTCAGTCCAATAAGCTGCCGTGGCTGTAATGATGCCCTCTAGGATATCTGGAAGAGGAAAAATCAAACAAAGCACTTTCTTTAGTTCTTCTATCATCCTGTTGTCACACTGCTTCCAAACTACAGGTATAAAACCAGGTTGTTGCTACATTTAGCATTACCATAATGACAGATTGCAACAGAAAATGGGGACAGTGAAAGTTCTTAAACATCTTACTTACGTAAATTTCAATCAGTTTATATTAGAAAGGTTAGATTGTTTATCCTTTCAACAGGAGCGCTTGTATTATGTTCTGTTTGTGTCTGTGATCATCATTTAGATGGAGGCACGTTAGTCTGCATGAAGTAACTGTCGACCTGCTTTTAGGGCATGAAACTACATTACAGAAAAGTCACTGTAATGTCATTGAACAACGCTCAGAACTTTGTCAGAATTGTTGGAGTACGACTAATTTGGCATCTACTTCAATAAAGGAATTCTGATAAATTAATCTTAGCTCGTTGCTTCTGTTCCACCTGATTTTTCATCCTTTATTCAGTTTATTATCAACACAGCCAGTGCTGACACAAAGCTGTCTGTGCTGTGACTAGATATGAACCATGACACAAATCCAAAACACCTCTTAGAACTGCTTTTTTGTGTAAACACATCTGTTTTACATTAGAGAGTAACAGCAGAAGCAACAGTTTAGACCTTCAGCAAGAAGGATGGAACATAATGGGTGTTGCATTGTTGTATTTGGTTTTGTTATTTATTTGCTGTCTGTGTTTGAAGTTTTACATTTTACACTTGTATCATCTTTAGCTGAAGTAAATTAATGGAACATTATTATTCTCAATTGGATATTAAGTACTCTAGTTGCAAAGATTTACATTTAAACAGAACGAGCTTATTTGATATCAGCATAATATTAAAGAGTCTGCATCTGTGTATGATTAAAACAACAGTCAACAGATATGTAAACAACTTTATTGGCTATCAAGTGATATAGAAATTATTAACAAACAACAGGTTTAGCAACAGCTGTTTGGAACGAACTGAACAAAACTGAGTTGTTTACCAGCTTTTTAACCCTATTGTATTTAAACTGGCACATTTATCGTTTTTCTGTCAAACCTTGACATTCTGATGTGTTTTCTCTCTCTCTTCAGCCAGCATTATTCAGCCCACACTGCTTATTGTCACAGTAAGCTGGCACAGCTGTTATTCAGTTCCCACCTCCACCAGGAGATGCAGAGTGGAGGTTTCCCAGTGAGTTCATGTGCTGTGGATCCTGGAATGGTGGATACATCTCTGTATCGCCACCTCTGGACACCTCTCCGTCTGGCACAAAGTGTCATCGCTGGCCTGCTTTTCAGGGTAAAACACCTCTCTCACCCTGATCTACTTTGTGCACACCAAATCTGATTTATGTCATTCAAGGACACAGCAAAGCAGGTCTGATATGAACTGCCGTTACGCAGCCTGCATTAGTGTAAACTTGATAATTACAGTAAATTGAATTGTACAGAAATCCCCTGTGATGTACAATGCAACTCAAACAGAAATAACATTTGGTAGCAAGTGAATGTAAATGTAAAGTGATTTATTTACAGGAGAATGATCACATGATTTTTTTCTCCAATTTTTAGTCTTGATTGAATTATTTAAATGATTTAGCAAATAGTTTAAGGACACAAAGATATAACCTTGCTTATTTTAAATGTGCCCTCGACCCTAAAACTTCAGTTAATTCAGATAATTCTGCTGTTGTCCTTGTATAGTTCTTAATTAAGTGACTGAAATTTTATTGTCTAGATAAAAATACAGGATCTAAGTGTGTTTTCTTAAGGCCTGTGAAAGATTTGTATCTCTATATTTTATGTAGAATAATAAATAACAGATCTAGTAAACAGAATAGTTTTCTTTTTATGACATTGCAGTAGAACAATTAAAAATCTGCTAGCTGCTTTGTTTGACATTTATAACACAGTAACTTTGCAGTCTACATGGTTTGTCTTCCTAGAAAGAAACTGCTACTGTTACGTCCATTTTTCCTCAAGATTCCACAATGACCAGAAACTACAAACTTAACTGCGGTCACTGTTAAGGATTTTATTATAAAATGAAACACTGACACTCACGCATGTGCACACACACACACATTATACATTAAAAATCCAGCCAGGCTGTTCACTTTGTGTTACATTTTAAAAGCTTCCTTGCATAGCTGACGGCGCTGACCGCAGGCTGCTGTTAATGTTCCTGGGATTTAATGGAAGGAGACATGTGAGCATGTTTGAGCCCAAAACTGCGATTGTCACAGGCATTTGCCTGTGAGCATAACCTTTGGGATGGTTCTGCCCCACATCCACCAACACATTAATCACACAAACTCGTGCATGTAATCATTAACACGCACACGCTCCTACACACCAACAGATAAACTGTAATGCTCGCATGTTACAACACCTTTTTATCTCGAGCGCATTTAGGTGCATGCAGAGACAAGGGTTAGAAGACAAACAGAAAGAGAGAGCGATTCAGCCTAAATCACGATGCAGTGTAAGCACAGTCGAGGATAAGCATAAATTTCTATCTACAATATACTGTACTGTATATTGATGCTTTGTATCAGCAGTCATGATGCTCCTTTAGAATTGCTTACTATATATTTGACCGGTATATAGAGATATCCATTATATACGATGATTTTTGACAGAAAACTAAGTAGATGCAAGCACTCTGTATTCTGATGCTTTAAAAAAGTCAAGGAAACCAACTGCATTTTTTGGCAACACAGCATGATCAGTATTCAGAGTAAGTAATAACTTGTTAAAAAAAAAAAAAAAAAAAAAGGAGCTTCCTTGCAAGCAAAGAAGTGGAGTCAGAAACAACAGTGAAAGGTGGCAGCCTATTTCCATGGAGACAGGTGTTTTTTTTTTTCCCATCGCAAAATGCATTCTAGGAAGGGTTTTTTTGCGCATTGAAGCACCTCCATGTGGGAACAGACATTTAAACTACAGACTAATGAATAATGAAGAAGTTATGTTTTCCAGTATCATTGCTTGAGCTGAGGAGCCCTTCAGGCAGAAGAGTTATTCATTCAAAAGAATAATTAAAATTAATGTTTTAAAATTTTTGAAGTACTATATCACACACACACACACACACACACACACACACACACACACACACACACACACACACACACACACACACACACACACAAACACGCTGTTTCAGACAAGTTTGCAAGTGTATTGTTTAGAGGTCGACCGATATATCGGCTGGCCGATATTTTGGGCCGATATATGGACTTTTTTCAATATCGGCCATCGGCCGATATTTACAAATAAAAGCCCGATTTGTGATCAGGCACCCGTACGGGCAGCTGCCGCGACTGCTTTTCCCTTAGAAGGACCCCCGGCACTCAGAGAGCGGAGCATGAGCGGAGCGAGTGAGCCAGGCAACAACAAGCCTCGCTCCACACCTGCTTATTTGGTAAAAAAAAAAAAAAAAAAAAAACAGGTAAGAGATTTGTTTCTTGGTAAGAGAGAAAATGCAGTGTATTTAATTTGTAATATATACATGTATATACTTTTAGTGTTTAAACTGCCTTTTGTAATCGATGTGCTTTAAAAAAAAAAAAAGGATATCGGCCTTAAAAATCGGCTTCTACAATCGGCTTTAGATATCGGCCATCGGCTGAAAATTTTTTTAAAAATCTGTATCGGCATCGGCCTTTGAAAATCCCATCTCAGTCGACCTCTAGTATTGTTGATGCTCGCAGGATGTGACCCCCCTCTCCGCTCTGAAACCTGCTCCTGGTCTCACAGCTGACACCGAGATCATTCTTAAAGCGCATCAACACAAATGCTCACACGTTGTTGTGTATGTAGACAGACACACACGCACACACAAACAGGCACTTACCCTGAGCCTCCTTTGCACTGATGTTAACATACAGTGACATCAGCCCTACTCTTGCATTCATGCACACAATGCGCACGTACAAACACACACGCGCTCAGACACATTGTTTTTGTAGTGGTAACTTGTTGTTGATGTTGTCATCCTGCAGTCATTCAAATTCCTTTTGATGTACTTTTGATATGCAAAAACTTTTAAAAAATTTTGACGTCCTTGTGTGTGCTTGTTTTCTGAAGACTCCTGCAGAGGGCGCTGCCACAGTGCTGTCAGCTGCTCTGTCACCGGTCCTGGAGGGGGATTGTGGAGGAGGCTACTGGGCCAATGGGCACAGGGATGTGACTACATTACTGACCTTTGACCCCCAGTTGCAGCTGAGCCTATGGGAAATCAGCCTCCAGTTGCTGGGCCTGCAGTAGCTTGGGACTAAAGGATGTCCAACAGGACTAAACCCATTTGAAAACATCTAAAAAAAAGACCCTAATCTCGGGCCCACCAGCCACCTTCTCCCTTTTTTTCTTTTTTCTCCGTCCATACCTCACATCAAGGCGTTGGTAGCAATTTATGTTGAGAGGGTCACAGTCCATCGCTGGACTGTGATTGGTTGTTTGTAGAGTGAAAACCTCCTTTTTGTTCCAGACCTGCCAAAGAAGGGCTACAGGGGATGGAAGACGTTTTTTTTTTTTTTTTCTTTTTTCACTGTGAACAAGCAAACATATATGCACACAACCTAGGGTTACAATGATATGTAATTTTGCTGTCATAGATACTAGGTAGTTACTGCCATTTAGTCGTGAGTCAGACATCAGTTAGTGTTGACCATCTTTGATGAAGCCGATTCCCTGTTCATAGCAAACCTAAGATGTCCAAACAGTGAATTTGGCGTGCTCCAAAACTCTGCAATAACACATGCCTCACTCTGCCTTAATATCACTAGGCTGGCTTTCAGTAAAGTATTTCATTGTCCACAATGAGCTCAATGCTGCTTCAGAGGCTTTTCAATAATAAAATACTAGACAAACAGTAAAACCTGTTTTGGGAATAGCTTAATCCAAATGCCGAATTTTGGCATAATATATCGGCTGCAAAATAACATGTTGGTCAAACCCTAGCATACTGACACATTCACACACCATGACAATGATCTGATCTAACCCGCCTCACTGCGGCGGGGGAATGTGTTGTCATCAGTTTGCTTTGACACATCACAGTGAATTCTCAGATCGTCTTGCCATCCCGCCTGTTTTACTGGGAGCACTTTCTTTTTTTTGTTTTTTGGGTACATTCCTGTGCTTTTACTGCTGAATCCTTGTGTTATATGCTGGTAGTAGCTGTATGATGAGCTCTTTTCAAGAAGGTGAATTCAGTTGTACTCATGCAGATGCTGAGAAAACATAATCAACTCCTCTTTCCTCTCTCTCTACCACACAACAACACAATAGACGTTCCTATGGACTGAGGATTTGGGGGGAAGACACTGAAAACGGAGGAGATGCTATATAACAGTGGGCCTAAATTTGGAATAATTCCCCTCGATCTGGGACTGATGAAAGACTTGGTTTTGTTGTTGGGAATTTTCCTGCTGTTGTCGTTCTCTGAACCCAGAATTTCCAAATGTTTCTGGTTGCTTTTGTGTGCTCAGAAACAAAAAAGGATGGGGAACCAACCTCCACTTCATTCTGTCACCGTTTTCCTTTGTGATCTGTGTTAATCGCTTTTACTGTGTCTGTGAAATGTGTGTGTGTTTTATGCACACGAGATAAGAATTAACTCATGTATAGACCCAATTCATGCTGATGGGTAGCACAACAATTGCCAGTCCTGAAGGAACAGTGACGAGAACGAAAGAGAGAGCGAGGGGAAGCACTTTTTTCATCATTTAAACTGTGATTGGTTCCACATTGCTGCTGCTACTGCAGCTTCCTCATTTGGCGCTGCTCCCAGTGCATTGTGGGATTGAGATTTCCCAGTGGTGAGAATCAAACTCCATCTGCTGAGCTGACACACACACTCAGAAACACTGGGAGCAGTACATCCAGGCACAGGCTTATCCAAACAAGCACACTGCAAACAAACATGTCTGTCTCTCATGCAGGAATATACTCACACACACACACACACACACACACACACACACACACACACGTACAAATACAAATACACACTGCACCATAATGCCATCTTCACTGTGATTAACGCATTTTAGCTGTTAGGATGAAAAGTTGTATCTGAAATGACAAGTTTTGGCTAAAATCTTTAACCACAAGTCATTGCTGTATGTGTATGTCGCTGCTTTGAATACTGCCACTGAGCATCCTGCATTCATTATTATCTGCCGTATGTGAAGCAATAGTATCACTGTGGTAGCTAATTCAGCCAGTGGCACAGTCACACATTCAGAATAGGAGCAGAACCCAAGAGTATGAAAG